>NC_053024.1:187065995-187317172 GCF_003073215.2 Triticum urartu | reverse complement strand
AGCAGATTCTTCAGTAGGAATGACATCCTCAGTAGCCTTGAACTTGATAGTTTCCTCGGGTGCTGGTTCATCTATCACAGTAGGTAGGTGATCTCTTTGCGAGCCATTAGTTTCATTGAACCGCACATCTACAGTTTCAACAACCTTGTGAAGAACGTTGTTGAAGACTCTGTAGGTGTGCAAGTCCTTTCTGTAACCAAGCATAAAACCTTCATGTGCTTTCGGTGCAAATTTTGAGTTGTGATGAGGATCTCTAATCCAACATTTAGCACCGAAGACTTTGAAATAACTTACATTGGGTTTCTCATCAGTGAGGAGTTCATAGGCAGTCTTCTTGAAGAATTTGTGAAGATATACTCTGTTGATGATGTGGCACGCAGTATCAGTTGCAACAATCCAGAAACGACGAGGTGTCTTGTATTCATCAAGCATAGTGCGAGCCATCTCAACAAGGGTTCTATTCTTGCGCTCCATGACGCCGTTCTGCTGAGGAGTATAAGGAGCAGATAACTCATGAGTAATACCAAGTTCATCAAGATAGTCATCAAGACCAGAATTCTTGAACTCACTTCCATTGTCACTACTGATGTGCTTGATCTTCACACCAAAGTTGGTTGAAGCCCTCGAGGAAAATCGTTTGAAGACTTCTTGCACTTCATGTTTGTAAGTAACAATGTGTACCCATGTGTATCGAGATTAATCATCAACAATAACAAAACCATGTAGAGATGCATCATTTGTAATAGCAGAATAATGATTAGGGCCAAAAAGATCCATATGAAGCAATTCAAATAGTCGAGTGGTAGTCATGATTGTCTTCGCTGGATGCTTGGCCTTGGTCATATTTCCAGCTTCACAGGCTCTGCATAAGTGATCCTTGAGGAATTTGACATTCTCAATGCCAATGACATGCTTCTTCTTCTCAAGTGTGTGCAAATTCCTCATGCCTGCATGACCAAGTCATCGATGCCAGAGCCAGGCTTCTAAAGCTTTTGCAAGTAGGCACACGGCTGGTTGTGGTCTTGTAGAGAAATCAACAATATACAAGTCTCCTCTCCTAAAGCCTTCGAAGACTTTGGAATTGTCAGCTTCCATAAGCACAACACAACGGTACTTGCCAAAGACAACAACCATATCAAGATCGCAAAGCATTGAGACAGACATGAGGTTGTATCCTAAGGACTCGACAAGCATGACTTTGTCCATGTGTCGATCCTTTGTGATCGCAACCTTACCTAGACCCAATACCTGACTTTTTCCTTTGTCAGCAAAGATGATATGCTTCAGATGCGACGGAGATAATGGGGCATCCATCAATAGATTCTTGTCACCAGTCATGTGATTTGTACATCCACTATAGAGGACCCACTCAGTGGCTTTGGGTTGATCATCCTACAGATGAATTAGTGCAGCTTACGAACTCATATACTTCATCAGTGAAGAATATGACATCAAATCATCAGATCAATTTCATCAAGCAATAGAACAGATAAAGCAGTGTGAGGACGTGAGAAATGAGAGTTCATTTCTTCATGGTTAGCCTGCGTCCTATCAGGCACACTCAGGTCTCCAGCAAATTCTTCAGACGATTACGTACATCTGGAGACCTGACCCTGCAGAAGAAATTAGTTCTTTTTCTTCACCACCCACATTTGAAGGGGTGGCAAAGAGTTCATCACTCTGCGAGCTCCATACGAGAAAGGTGGCATAGAAGCCAGTCCATTTAGTTTCACATAAGAGGGGTTAGGATAAGCATATGAATAAGCAGAGTAATTCTTCGAGGACTTATGAACATAATGATTAGAAGAATAATGCTCATATTCATAGCCCTTAGCTCTTCCCTGCGAAACAGAGTTGTTAGCACGATGATATTCATATGAGGACTTTGATCCTTTTGAGGAAATTGGTCCATATGAAGAATTTGATCTGGGGTTCCTATTCTTCACAAGTGGTGTCCTGAGGACATTCACCTAAAGACTTTCAAGGCACCTTTTGGGAACCCAGATTTTTTTCATAGGGGAACCGTTCCTGCAGTTAGTGCCAACATATCTAGCAAATACTTCACCATTCTGATTTTTGAAAAGTTTATAGTTGGAGTCAAATGACTCATCATCAGAACGAGGAGATTCACATGCAAAGCCAGATAAGTTAGATGGATCAACTGGAGGTCCCTTTGCAGCAACCCATGAGGTTTTGGGGTACTACTCAGGCTTCCAATATGTACCATCGGCATTGAGTTTCCTCTCAAAGGCAATACCCTCTTTCCTAGGGTTCCTGTTGAGGATCTGCTTTTTAAGCACATCACAAAGAGTCTGATGCCCTTTGAGGCTTTTGTACATGCCTGTCATGTACAATTCCTTCAGCCCTGCATCGTCAGTGATACTAGCAGTGTCCTCATATGAGTAATTGGTGATAGCAGAGGCAGGTGAAGAATTTGAAACATTAGCAGCATTTGAACATTCAGGTGAAGAATTAGCAGATTCACGTTTGATGCACTTCAGGCATGGAGGAACAAATTCTTCCTGAGAAGCGCTGATTTGTTGAGCAAGTAATGAATCGCGCTCCTTCTAAAGATCTTCATAACTCACTCTTAGCTTTTCAAGATCTTGCTTTCTCTGAAGAAGTTCATAAGAAAGCTTCTCATGATCAGATAAGAGAGTGTTCTGATGATCTTGAAGGGTGTCATACTTAGTATAAAGTCTCTGAAGACTTTCAGCCAAAGCTTTTGACTGATCCATTTCTTCACCCAACATATCATCGCTCTTATTTAACATGTATTGAACTTTTTCCAAAGCTCTTTGTTGTTTAGTGGCAAGGGAAGCAAGTTTGACATAGCTGGGTCCAAATTCATCACCAGATTCATCATCACTAGACTCGGATAGGTAGCATTCAGTTACTTTAGCATCTTTTGCCACAAGGCATGATGCAGAAGATGATGATTCTGGCTCGAATGTCATTGCTTTGAGAGATTCCTTGAAGTCCTCAAACCAAGGATCATGACAGGTTCGATGACCTTCATAGACCTCAGAGAGACGGTCCCAGATAAGCTTCGCATGATCGAGATGCATGATATTCCTGAACTGATTTTGAGACAGACAGGAGCAGATGACGTCCTTCGTTGTGAGGTTGAGAAGAGTGTACTTGTGAATGTCATCTGCTTCCGCCATCTTGCACAGATCGGTCAGACCAATCTCAGTGACGGTCCACAGCTCATTGTTCATCGCCATGAGATGCTTCTTCGTCATGGCCTTCCACTTGGGATACTCATGCCCGTCAAAGATGGGGCATGTCACTTTCTTCATACCCGCGGCCAACATAACTAAAACTCCAGGCGGTTAAACCGAAATCACACAGAACAAGGGAGTACCTCGCTCTGATACCAATTGAAAGTGCGTTATATCGACTAGAGGGGGCGTGAATAGACGATTTTTATGAATTCTTCACTGAGGAATTTGCAGGTGAGGAAATTCCTTAGCGAAGAACTACTAGCAGCGAAATAAGTACTCAAAAGTAAACATAACAGAGCATAAGCATAGTCATCATGATGAAATGAAGACAAGCACAGAGAATAGTAAGCGTAAGCACAGGATAACACAGGATGAAAACAAACAGACTAAAGAAATTGAACTGAGGAATTTGAGAAAGTCTTCAGTCAAAGTCTTCAAACATAGATATGAACAAGCACTCAACACAGTTATGAGGAAATGAAAGAGTTGAGGAAATAGAACCAGTGAGCTTGGTGAAGACAATGATTTGGTAGACCAGTTCAAATTGTTGTCTCAGTTGTACATCTGGTTGGAGCGGCTAGGTATTTAAACCTGAGGACACACAGTCCCGGACACAAAGTCCTCACCGTATTCTCCTTGAGCTAAGGTCACACAGACCTCTCCCAATCACTCGTGGTAAGTCTTCAGGTGACTTCTGAACCTTCACAAACTTGGTCACTCGGCGATCCACAATTCCTCTTGGATGCCCTAGACCTTGACGCCTAACCGTCTGGAAGAAGCACAGTCTTCAAAGGTAACAAGCGTCGGATCCATGCAGGATCAATCTCTTCAGTGATGCTCAATCACTTGGGGTTTGTAGGTGTTTGGGTTTGGGTTTCCTCACTTGATGATTTTTGCTCAAAGTCCTCGGAGGATGGGATGCTCTCAAATGACAAGTGTCAGTTTCTCTCGGAGCAGCCAACCAGCTAGTGGTTGTAGGGGGCGGCTATTTATAGCCTAGGGAGTAGACCGACATGATAAGACATAAATGCCCTTCAAGGACATGACCGTTAGGTGGGTAGATATTTTGGGACAGCTGGCGCATAGCACAGCAACGGTCAGAAATTTGAGTATCAAATTCCTCAGGGCTATCATATTCCTCACTGTGTAGATAATCCGCACTAGCGAATTCCTAACTCCTCAGTCAGAACAAATTCCTCAGAGACTAGAAGAACTTCGTCTTTGTCACTGAAGAATATGACTGAACTGTATGAGATTTCTAATGGCTTCACTCGAAGGGATTGGTAGGTGTAGGATTTGAGTTGAGCATCACATGGAAATTTTTGCTTAGTATTTCCTCGACCCCCTTTAACAATACGGTGTTTCCTAAGACTCAAGAAAGAGAAAATGAAACTACAAAAACAAAAGTCTTCACGCTTCATGTTCCTCAAATGAATACCAAGTCTTCAGGATTGCACCAATTTCTTCACTTTCAAAGTCTTCAGAAAGTCTTCAGAAATCCAAAGTCTTCAGTCGAAGAACTTCATTTTTAGGGGTCGAATTTCTCTGTAAATATCAAACTCCTCATAGACTTATAGACCTGTGTACACTTAAAAACACATTAGTCCCTTAACCTATAAGTCTTCAATACACCAAAATCACTAAGGGGCACTAGATGCACTTACAATCTCCCCCTTGTTGGTGATTGATGACAATATAGGTTAAGTTTTCAACGGGGATCAACATATGAAGTGTAAATACTGATAGTGAGGAATTTGATTGCAAGATATAGAAGAACTCCCCCTGAAGATGTGCATGATGAGGAATTTGCTTTTGAAGCATTACACACTTGAAGAGTAGAATCATGGAGATCTCCCCCTATATCTTGTAATTCATACACGCGTTTGACATATCATAATGAAGAATTTGAAATGCATGATGAAACATGGTGACTGATGTAATTCAGCATGCGTGCATTAACATATATGAGGAATAAGCATGCGGATAGCCTAGCGTAAGTTGCTTGCTTATTTATTTCCTTATTGTCTTGTTTATTTGTTTGCTTGTAGTTAGTGTTGTTCTTTTTCCGCGGTTTGCTAGTGGCTGCAATAACCTATTTTTTAAAAGTAGGCCACAATAACCATGGGCTACATATTTACTGTAGTTACACTGGGCCTTCTATGGGTCGTAGAAACAATGGGCCTTCTACGGAGCATATACACAATGAGCCTTCTATGGGCCGTATCATCAATGGGCCTTCTACGGGCTGTATCATTAATGGGTCTTCTACGGGTCGTATGATCGATTGCCCAAACATGGGCCAATAACATACCGCATTATAGCCATAAACGGGCTAGAGTTGGAATCATCCGTTCATGGGCCGACCATAACGGGCCATCGTTAATCGGCCGTATTTGATGATGCTATGAAAACGGCCCAACGTATTAACGGGCCGACTGTAACCACGGTCTGAATTTGGCCCACAAGTAGAAAATGACAGTAGCGGGTCGTAAGTAACCAAATGCTGGAAATGAGCCCAAGAATAAATGGGCCCTGAGAAGGCCGAAAGATAACATGGGCTGGAAATAGCCCAACAGTATAATGGGCCGTTAATGGGTATAAAGTGATACACTATTTGTTACAGACCAGTTTCACCACGGGCCGTTAATGGGCCAAGAGTTACAAAGGGCCTCATATGGGCCAAAAGACTTCATGGGCTATACATGGGTCGAAAGATAAAACAGGCTGGAATCATATTGGACGGCCCAGATGACGCTACTGGGTCTAATTCGAATAGGCCGTAACGGGCCCTGGATTAGCGGGCTGTAAATGGGTTATATGCGAACAGGTCGATAACAGGCTTTCCGTGGGCCGGCCCGCCACCTTTCGACCGAGTCAAACGGACCGGCCTTTTCACAGGAATGGGCCTCTGTTGGGCCGTGCCATGTGTTGATGTATCATAGGCGCCTTCGGTCCAATGAGTGGATGACATCTGTCCCAACGGTGAGCCGACACGTGTTTCCTCCAGCCAATGATGATTTTACACATGGAAAATCCCCATTGGTCGGGGCTATTAACGGGTTATCGGATCCAACACCAGACCCGATAGCGTAACGGCGAGCCGTTACGGTGGATGCCACGTGTCGGTCACCCTTGATGAAAGCACTTCTATGATGCGGGATTTATTGTCATGGAAGTGGACACTTCCGTGATGATATTTTTGGTAATGTCATGGAACACTTCTACGACAACACAGGTATGACTATCTTGATTCTGTCATAAAATTGTCATGGATGTACATGCATGACAGAAAACATGGCCTACTGTGACAGACACGTATCATCACGGAAGTGTCTTTTTTTGTAGTGCCAGGAGTGGATCACTGGACATTGGTCAAAATTATCCTTAGAAGACTAAGGAGATATTTCTCGGCTATGGAGGTGATAAAGAGTTCATCGTAAAGAGTTACATCGACGCATGCTTTTTACACCAATATGGACGCCTATGAGTCTCAATCTGGATACATATTGAAAGTGGGAGCAATTAGCTAGAGTAGCTCCATGCAGAGCATTGTAGACATAGAAAATTTGCAAAATACATACGGCTCTGAATGTGACAGACCCATTGACTAAGCTTCTCTCACAAGCAAAACATGATCACACCTTTGTACTCTTTGGGTGTTAATCACATAGCGATGTGAACTAGATTATTGACTCTAGTAAAACCCTTTGGGTATTAGTCACATGGCGGTGTGAACTAATCACATAAAGATGTGAACTATTGGTGTTAAATCACATGACGATGTGAACTAGATTATTAACTCTAGTGCAAGTGGGAGACTGAAGGAAATATGCCCTAGAGGCAATAATAAAGTTGTTATTTATATTTACTTATATCACGATAAATGTTTATTATTCATTCTAGAATTGTATTAACCGGAAACTCAGTACATGTGTGAATACATAGACAAACAGAGTGTCCCTAGTATGCCTCTACTTGACTAGCTCGTTAATCAAAGATGGTTAAGTTTCCTAATCATAGACATGTGTTGTCATTTGATGAACGGGATCACATCATTAGAGAATGATGTGATGGACAAGACACATCCGTTAGCTTAGCATAATAATGATCGTTTAGTTTTATTGCTATTGCTTTCTTCATGACTTATACATGTTCCTCTAACTATGAGATTATGCAACTCCCGAATACCGGAGGAACACCGTGTGTGCTATCAAAAGTCACAATGTAAATGTGTGATTATAAAGATGCTCTACAGGTGTCTCCAATGGTGTTTGTTGAGTTGGCATAGATCGAGATTAGGATTTGTCACTCCGTGTATCGGGGAGGTATCTCTGGGCCCTCTCGGTAATGCACATCACTATGAGCCTTGCAAGAAATGTGACTAATGAGTTAGTTACATGATGATGCATTACGGAATGAGTAAAGAGACTTCCTGGTGACGAGATTGAACTAGGTATGATGATACCGACGATCGAATCTCTTGGAAGTAACATATCGATGACAAAGGTAATAATGTATGTTGTTATGCGGTTTGACCGATAAAGATCTTCATAGAATATGTAGGAGCCAATATGAGCGTCCAGGTTCCGCTATTGGTTATTGACTGGAGATGTGTCTCGGTCATGTCTACATAGTTCTCAAACCCGTAGGGTCCGCATGCTTAACGTTCGATGATGATTTGTATTATGAGTTATGTGATTTGATGACCGAAGTTTTTTCAGAGTCTCGGATGAGATCACAGACATGACGAGGAGTCTTGAAATGGTTGAGAGGTAAAGATAGATATATTGGAAGGTTATATTCGGACACCGGAATGGTTCCGAAGTGTTTCTAGTATTTTTCCAGAGTACCGGAACCCCCCGGGGAGGTAGTGGGCCTTAATGGGCTTTAGGGGAAAGGAGACAAGGGCATCAAGGGGTGGCCGCGCCCCCCTTTCCCCATGGCTGGTCTGAATTGGACTAGGAGGGGGCGGCTCCCCCCTCCTTCCTTCTCCCCTCTTCCTCCTTCCCTCCTTCTCCTAGTTGGAATAGGAAGGGGGCGAATCCTACTTGGACCGGGAGTCCAAGTAGGACTTCCCCTTTGGCGCGCCCCCCCTTGGGTCGGGCTCCTCTTCCCCCATCCTTTATATATGTGGGAGGTAGGGCACCCCAAAGGCACACCAAGTCTTCTCTTAGCCGTGTGCGGTGCCCCCCTCCACAGTAACACACCTCAGTCATATCGTCGTAGTGCTTAGGTGAAGCCATGCGTCGGTAACTTCATGATCACTGCCCACATGCCGTCGTGCTGACGGAACTCTCCCTCATCCTCAATTGGATCAAGAGCTCGAGGGACGTCATCGTGCTGAATGTGTGCTGAACACAGAGGTGCCGTATGTTCGGTACTTGGATCGGTTGGATCGTGAAGACATTCGACTACATCAACCGCGTTTCTAAACGCTTCCGCTTTCGGTCTATGAGTGTACGTGGACACACTCTCCCCTCTCGTTGCTATGCATCTCCTAGTTAGATCTTGTGTGTTCGTAGGAATTTTTGAATTGCTACGTTCCCCAACATGTCGGACAGAACGTGAACCGTCACCAAGCGGGACGGACGGCGGCTATTCGGAGCGGCATGTGAGACGAGTCTAGTTGGGATTCTGGATTCTTGTCCTCCTCAACTTTTGGTAGAACATTTCTCAAGTCATCCCAAGGGCCTTAGTGGTACCCTCGGGAGTTTTTTGAAAACACCTTTTAATAGTAAAGAGTTTATCCCAAACCTTGCTACTTTCCTACATAGTGCATAACATAGTTTAGCATGCTAAGAATTTAAGTTCTAACGTTTAAATAATATGAGCATGCGTAAATGACCCTACAAATGCTGAAGTAGGTGTACTAACAAGTGAAAATAGGGTACCATCATTAACTACATAAACATATCAACTAAGCAAGTTATCATATCACTATGCATGGTAATAAGCTATGTGTACATGCACCATATTTGGGGTTCATATGTGTCGGTGTCCGGTGGGCCGGGATGATGACCCCTAAGTCGATTCTGCCCTAGGTCACATTGAGCGGCCCACGGCGAGATATGTGAGGATTCTAGCAGACTTGGAGTAGAACCCAAGTACACCGGAGCCATGGAGGACTCTACCTCTACTGCCTAGACTACCTAGTTCTGTAACCCTAGGACCCCTGGTGTGTAATATAAACCGGGGGCCAGGCTCGTCGATGGAGGAGATGGACTTACTTTATACTTTGTACACACTCCAAAGCAATAAAAAAGAGCAGGATGTAAGATGTTATCTCCTCTATGAGAGCTCGAACCTGGGTAAAAACCCTTGTCCGTGTTACCCTTGTTCCAAGTCGCCTAGTTAGGATACTCTATCGAGGGATCTGCTGGATTTAGTTGTTGGAAATATTCCCTATAAGCAATAATAAGTGTAGTATTTATTTCCAACAAGTTTATAATTAAAAGTTTATGTTCTATGCTATATTGTCTATGACTCTCAAGACTATTATAACCAAGAAGCTTAGAGAGAAGCTCATATGCACGTGTAGAATAATAAACAGCAAAATAGATTCCTAGTCTTCTCTCTAGGACTAGTTCTAGTATTGCATGATGATCATGTTTTCCTGATCATGTGCATGAGTTAGGTTGTAACGAGGATGCCAGCAACATTAAGAACACGATGTTAGAAGAACACTTGTGTTGAATTGATTAAAGTTGTTTGTTACACTTAGAGGTGATCTCATCACAAGTTTAGGGCCACTTTGATTCGCAGGATTTTGAAAACACAGGAATATGAAAAGTATAGGATTGGAGTGGCATGCCCACTTGAATCCTATAGGATTAGCATGGAGTGTTTGATTTCACATGAAAAGCAAAGAAATTGTAAAAAGAGGTTGGAGTAGATGTTAGATTTCCTATGAAATGTACACTACTGCAGGTTGCTGCTAACGTGACACTACGATCAGGGACCCTTTGACGAAACTATGTGCGATGCATTAATTGCAAATGGTGGTGTAAAAAACCCGTCAAAAAGGTGCAAAACGTTTGCGATGACGGATGCATCAAAAACGGTTCATATTTTAGTTGTGTGTGCGATGCAGGGCATACGGTTCAGTTCAATTAACTGTTTGCGATGTGGCAGAACAAAAGAAATGGGCAGCCAGATGAAGGCGTGTGTGATATATAGCTTATGGTTCACTCGGATGAACTATTTGTGATTAGGCAACACAAAAGAAATGGTCAGCCAGATCAAGGTGTGTGCGATATACGGTATACGGTTCACTCGGATGAACTGTTTTCGATTAGGCAATACAACAGAAATGGTTCAACCAGATCAAGGTATGTGCAATGGAGGGCATACAGTTCATTCTGATAAATTGTTTGTGTTGAGCCAAGAGAACAAAAACGTTTCACATAAACAAGATGTGTGTAATACGCGGCAAACATCCAATTACATAGGTGGCTAGTACACACATGACATTTCCACACACCAAAGTAAACTATTACATGCATAATTATCTAGGATAAACGATCATATGATAATCATCTACTTCTTGTGCTAGCTCGATGTTCCTTCTATTCTAAGTTTCCATTAATTGATGGCATTTTATGAACACGCCACCGTTTCCCGCCATTTTCTCACCAGTTTCCCGCCACCCAACGATATTGCGCATAAACCTAGGTTGCGCGCAACGCAAGGAGGCAACAACCGCAGCCTGTAGCACATCCACCTTTTCCAAGCATGCCAACCCACCAAAGCGCCGCCTCTGCCATCAACCTCATCGACATGGAAAACGAGCAGGCGCCACGGCCCGTCGAGGCCGAGGCGCTCCCCGGCAATGCGATGGACAATGTTGTGATGCGCGTCATCGCTAGGGTTGAACAGACCCTTGGCGCATGGCACTTCAATGCCGCGGATCAAGATAGGCATGTCAACACTGAGAGGCTGGAGCTCGCCGCACAACATGATCGATGGTGAGACCATTGGAGCGCCGCAGAGCGAGAGGCGCGGCGCGCCGCACAGCAAGAGCGGATCCATCTGAAGGAAATATGCCCTAGAGGCAATAATAAAGTTGTTATTTATATTTCCTTATATCATGATAAATTTTTATTATTCATGCTAGAATTGTATTAACCGGAAACTTAGTACATGTGTGAATACATAGACAAACAGAGTGTCACTAGTTTGCCTCTACTTGACTAGCTTGTTGAATCAATGATGGTTATGTTTCCTAACCATAGACATGAGTTGTCATTTGATTAACGGGATCACATCATTAGAGAATGATGTGATTGACTTGACCCATTCGTTAGCTTAGCATGATGATCGTTTAGTTTGTTGCTATTGCTTTCTCCATAACTTATACATGTTCCTATGACTATGAGATCATGCAACTCCCGAATACCGGAGGAACACTTTGTGTGCTACCAAACGTCAGAACATAACTGGGTGATTATAAAGGTGCTCTACAGGTTTCTCTGATGGTGTTTGTTGAGTTGGCATAGATCGAGATTGGGATTTGTCACTCCGATTGTCGGAGAGGTATCTTTGGGCCCTCTCGGTAATGTACATCACTATAAGCCTTGCAAGCAATGTAGCTAATGAGTTAGTTATGGGATGTGAATTATGGGACTGATAAAGAGACTTGCCGGTAACAAGATTGAACTAGGTATTGAGATACCGACGATCAAATCTTGGGCAAGTAACATACCAATGACAAAGGGAACAACATATATCGTTATGCGTTTTGACCGATAAAGATCTTCGTAGAATATCTGGGAACCAATATGAGCATCTAGGTTCCGCTATTGGTTATTGACCAGATACGTGTCTCGGTCATGTCTACATAGTTCTCGAACCCATAGAGTCCGCACGCTTAACGTTCGGTGATGATCGTATTATGAGTTTATGTGTTTTGATGTACCGAAGGTAGTTTGGAGTCCCGGATATGATCACGGACATGACGAGGAGTCTCGAAATGGTTGAGACATAAAGATCGATATATTGGACGACTATATTTGGACATCAGAATAGTTCCGGGTGAGATCGGGCATTTACCGATGTATCGGGAGGTTACCTGTGACGCCCGGATAATTAAGCTACAGTAACCCTCTGCTAAGGATGCCACGTCCCCTCGGTTACTGTTGATAAACTCGAGTTAGTTCAAAAACGATTCAAATTCAAATTTAAAATATAGGCAAACAGTAAAAGTTTCCAAACATTAAAACTAAAATGCTCTAGACGTGCCAAATAATGCATAGGTAATTATGGTTAAGAAACCCCATTTTTATAAAATGTTTAAATACCCTTAGGTGAATAAAACAGTAGCAAAAACCAATATACAAATGCTTTTATAATTAACAAAATACTAAACTAAATAGCTTTGGGGTAAAACCTTTTTGTTGTAGGGGATTTTAATGTATTACTAAATTAGGGATTATTTTAATATTAGTTAAAAACTAAATGAAAAAGAAACTAAAAATAAAACAGAAAAGGGAAAAACTAAACTAAAAAAAAGAGAAAGCCCCCCCCCCCCCCCCAGGCCCAGCCGGCCCCCCCACACACCCCATAACCCCCACCCTGGTCAACCGAAACCCTAGCCGCCACCCACTCATCCCCCACTCCCCTCGCTCCTTCCCCCCCCCACGAACGGATCTGGATCGCGGGGGGCAACCGACGCCCCCGACCCCTCCCGCTGCCGTTGCGCGCCATGGCCCCGCCGCCATCGCCGCCTAGACCCCGTCGCTCGCCTCCCCGTCCTCACCCCCTTCCCGATCCAGAACGGGATCGGGGCACGACCCCGCCGCCTCGTTAACACCCGCCCTCGCCTGACGCTCCCCGGATCCCGTCGCCGGAACCACGCCGCTCGCCTCTCCGTCGTCGACGCGACCCCGTCCTCCTCCCTGCCGGCCTGCCTCCCCATCGCGCGTCGTCCCCGTCGACTTCCCCGAGCCCCGCTGCCTTTGACCCCACGAATCCACGGTGAGGCCCCGGCCTCTCTTCCTCGTTGCTCCTCGCACCGTCCCGCAGCCGTGCACGCGCCGCCCGGTGCTCGTGCTCGCGGTGAGCACGCGCGCACCCGCGCGCCAACCTCGCTTCGCTGGCGATGCCGTCCAGATGCCGCACGCCTTCCCGCACCGCTACCCCACTGATGCGCGCCTGCTCCGCTCCCGTCTGCAGCGCCGCCGCGCTTGGAGCTCCGCTCCCTGGCCCCTGCCCGCTGCACTCGCGTCTACCTGCCGCTACTGCGCCCCCCCCTTGCTGTGCGCTGCCGCGGCCACTACAACCGACGCCCCGCCCCGCTCCCTCACTCACTACGCGCCTTGGCCGCGCTGGCTTCGCCCAGCCGTGCCCGCGCTAGGCTAGCGCGCCCCAGCCGCCTGCCTCGGTCGCGGCCACCTCCACGGTTGCCGGCGCCAGCCCGCAAGCCCCCCCCCCCCCCGTTTTCTCTTGCTGCCCCGTAGCGCCCTGCCGGGCGGGCGGGCACTCGTCGCCGGCCCCGCACTCCATCCCCTGCGCCACCCACGCCGCCGCGCCATCGGCCATCGCGGCCGCCGTGACTTGGCCTCGCCCCGCCGCTCCCTGCGGGCGAGCGCCCGCACAGGTGCCTGTAGCGCCTGCACACCCGCATCGGCCCCTGGGGCCTATGACAGATGGGCCCCATGCCCAGAATGTTTTAATAATAATAAAAAAAGAATTAAAAAAATAATAAAAATAATTAAATAAATAATTATTATTAAATTAATTAATTAATTAAAGAATTAATTAAATTAAATTAACTAATCTTGATTAGATTAACCTAATTACTAGTTAACTTAATTAACCCCTGATTAGCCTAATCAATCAATGACATGCGGGACCCACGTGTCAGTTTGACCCAGTCAACGCCCTGTTGACTGCTGATGTCATGCTGACGTCAGCGTACACTATTCTGGATAATGTTAATTCAATTATTAATTAATAGATTAGAAAATGATTTAAAATCTTTAAAAATTAATATAAAATAATCCGTAGCTCGGATGAAAATACTTTCTACATGAAAGATGCTCAGATCGACGAGACAAATCCGGATACGCAGCCCGTTCGTCCGCCACGCATCTCTAGCATAGCGAACACGCAACTTTCCTCCTCCGGTTCATCTGTCCGAAAATGCGAAACATCGGGAATACTTTCCCGGATGTTTCCCCCCCCCCTTCGTCGGTATCACCTATCCCTGCGTTAGATCACCTCTAGCACCACGTTTGTCATGTTATGCTTTGATTGCTCTGTTATTTATTGTGTTCCCCCTCCGTTACTTTTCCGGTAGACCCCGAGACTGCCGCTGATGCCCCTGTGATCGACTACGTCGACGACGACCCTCCTTCTTGTCTGAGCAACCAGGCAAGCCCCCCCTTTGATCACCAGATATCGCCTACTCTTCTCTATACTGCTTGCATTAGAGTAGTGTAGCATGTTACTGCTTCCCGTTAATCCTATACTGATGCATAGCCTGTCCTTGCTACTACTGTTGTTACCTTTACCTGCAATCCTAATGCTTAGTATAGGATGCTAGTTTATCATCAGTGGCCCTACATCCTTGTCCGTCTGCCATGCTATACTATCGGGCCGTGATCACTCGGGAGTTGATCACGGGTATATACTATATACTTTATACATGATACATGTGGTGACTAAAGACGGGTCGGCTTGAGGAGCACCCGCGAGTGGAGTTTTGAGGCGGAGCGGCAGGGCAGGTTCCGACCACCTAGGAGAGAGGTGGGCCTGGCCCTAGTCGGCGTTCGCGGATACTTAACACGCTTAACGAGATCTGGGTATTTGATCTGAGTTTGGCCATTTGGTCTATACGCACTAACCATCTACGCGGGAGTAGTTATGGGTATCTCGGCGTCGTGGTATCAGCCGAAGCCTTCGTGACGTCAGCGACTGAGTGGCGCGCGCCGGATTGGACTGGAAGGCCACTAGGCTAGGTCTGCTTTCGGCCGCGTTCGCAACGTGCAGGTGTGCTAAGGGCGATGGGCCCAGACCCCTGGGCGCTTAGGTTTAGACCGGCGTGCTGACCTCTCTGTTGGTCTAGGTGGGGCTGCGACGTGTTGATCTTCCGAGGCCGGGCATGACCCAGGAAAGTGTGTCCGGCCAAATGGGATCGATCGTGTTGGGGTATGTGGTACACCCCTGCAGGGAAGTTAATCTATTCGAATAGCCGTGATCTTCGGTAACAGGACGACTTGGAGTTGTACCTTGACCTTATGACAACTAGAACCGGAAACTTAATAAAACACACCCTTCCAAGTGCCAGATACAACCGGTGATCGCTCTCTCACAGGGCGACGATGGGAGGATCATCGGTTAGGGTTATGCTATGCGATGCTACTTGGAGGACTTCAGTCTACTCTCTTCTACATGCTACAAGACGGGGGCTGCCAGAAGTGTAGTCTTCGAAAGGACTAGCTATCCCCCTCTTATTCTGGCTTTCTGCAGTTCAGTCCACCGATGTGGCCCTTTACACATTTACCCATGCATATGTAGTGTAGCTCCTTGCTTGCGAGTACTTTGGATGAGTACTCACGGTTGCTTTCTCCCTCTTTTCCCCCTATCCCTTCTACCTGGTTGTCGCAACCAGATGTTGGAGCCCAGGATTCAGACGCCACCGTCGACGACGACTCCTACTACATCGGAGGTGCCTACTACTACGTGCTACCCGCTGACGACGACCAGGAGTAGTTAGGAGGATCCCAGGCAGGAGGCCTGCGCCTCTTTCGATCTGTATCCCAATTTGTGCTAGCCTTCTTAAGGCAAACTTGTTTAACTTATGTCTGTACTCAGATATTGTTGCTTTCGCTGACTCGTCTGTGATCGAGCTCTTGTATTCGAGCCCTCGAGGCCCCTGGCTTGTAATATGATGCTTGTATGGCTTATTTTTATTTGTAGAGTTGTGTTGTGATATCTTCCCGTGAGTCCCTGATCTTGATCGTACACGTTTGCGTGTATGATTAGTGTACGGTCAAATCGGGGGCGTCACAAGTTGGTATCAGAGCCTACTGTCTGTAGGAATCCCCCTTCCACACTCCTTGGCCGAAGTTGAGTCTAGACATTACTAAAACTTTTACTAACATGGCTGTGTGCCTTACGGGCCCACGTCGCCATCTGGGTGGTATTAGGATCTTTTACTCCTCGATCCTTACTCTGGGACTCTGAACTCTCTTCTATTCGGGTTAAATGAATTTTGATAAATCTAACATTAGGATCTCGTTATCACTTTCTCCGGAGAGCCCTTCATTACAGATTATCGACTACCTCAACAGAAGATTCTGATAATACTCTCCGATGTTCTCCCGAAACTTTGTGCCATTGCTTTTGCAATTCCCTACCACCGAAAAATCCCTATGGATAAATACTTACACATGTCGTTCTTACTTTTATTCCCAGCTAGTATTATTATTACAAGATACCCCGAAATACTCGTCGTTGTTTCGATAATCCTTTGAGCTTACCGCCTTGCTGTTCTTTGTCACCTGAATACCCCTACGGATAATTCTCGCACTTATCGAGTATCCTCTCATCCCCCAGTTGTTCATGTGTTTCACAATGGTCATCGAAATACCATTCGGTCTTCCGAAAATCCTCAGGAGCCTTTTGCTCTTGAAATTCTTGCTTACTTGCATTATGGTTAATCCCATAAGTATAGTAATCTTATGGGCAGCCTTTGTCACTATCATTTTAAGTCCGTTGATTCTATATGTGTGTGAATGCACGCAATCATCAGTTGATCCTTATAAATTATCTTCCGGCTCAGACGTCTTTCGAACATGAGCTGGTTCTTGGCCAATCAGATTGCCATCGATCTTACCCCTAAGTCTAGTTGACTTATCCATCCTTGATCAGAGCTTTTGCTCCTGATCCCTTGATTTGAAAATCATAATTACTTTGCTATTTAGATGTTGAATTATTCAAATGTTCTATAAATCGATGCATTTGCATTCTTCCTCCTCTGATTGGGTATTGATACTCACATCAGCTCCCTTGTGGATCGCCATATCCACTGTTGGATTATTATCCGACAGCGTCCTTCATATTCAATAACCTTGTGAGCCTTCCCACGGATACATAATGCCTTTGGTAAATGGTATCATCTACTTTCTCAACCTTGCTCTACTTTCAAGCTTGTGATATTTACTCTTGAAACTTGTGGTATATGTTTCTAAGAAGCCCCTATGGGTTGAACATATGCCTTCTCTAAACTGTGTGAACTCGAAAGCTTTCACGAGTCATACACCTCTGGTATTTTGCCAGATAAAATTTCAAACATTACAACTTCTTCGAAAGTGAGAAGTGAATGAAAGGTTATGCATTGGAGAAGTGGGAGTCGACCTTGAGCCTTGCGTTCATGCCCATGGGCCCGATGTGGAACTTTTCTTTGAAGCTTCTTGTAAATGATAATAATCCCCTTGTTATAAGTTCGTCCTGTAACTATATTTGGTCCTTTACAATCATGGATCCGACCATATTTTCTCCTTAATACCATCTCTCGGACAAGTTGAAGTACTTGTCTTGTGCAGATCATTGCACTTGACCTACCTTTACTTTGATCTACCATCGTGTATTACACTCTGGTATCTCAAGAATATCATAGAACTGCATAACTTCTTATGGGTTCTTCATCAACTATTATTTCTCACCGATTCCAATTTTCCTGGGTTCTGGGTTGTCATCAACCGAGGACACCAATAAGTGGATCGATTCCGCACTCTGATTCAATAACTCTTAAGTAATTGTTGTTGCTTATGAGTTAATAATCATTTAAGTCATTCCTAGCCTGATCGGCTATATCATCATTGTGCTAAATTTTAACTGTGCTACCTGATCCTTCTTCATGGAGCACAATTCTCGATGATGAGCTAAGCTTACGTCGATTTTCCTCATCATATCATTTCGGATTGAACTGCAAGCTTGATTTTGAGTTTGTGTCGTAACCATGGTTCCAATAACCTTCCGCTTATCATTCGTTTGACTAGATGTCATCACCGATTGATTACATCTTCATGTAATCTCTCGGCAAATGTGTCGTGATCATCATCAACATTCCGAGATCTTCCAAGATATCAATTGAGTTCATGATGAAGAAATACCATCCTTGCCCTCGATGATTTGTGTTACCATCGACCACTTTATTGACTTCCCTCCAACACAAACTTGTTCGTGTTTTGTGTTATACCTTGATTTCCTTGCTATCCAGCATTTGTTCTTCTTCACCTTGGAGTATTACCATCTTTAATGTCAAGAAAGTCATGAGAATTTCACCACCTCTTAAGGATTCCTGATACAGGTAATACTTCTCACCATCACCTTTCTTTCTTGGTCTCTGTATTGTTTCTAATCGGAATACCGACTAATGGTCTGTGTTGTGCAAATTCTAAACTTCTAGCAACCCTATTGCTTTGAAGTTATTGGTCTACAGTTTCATTCTAAGTCTATTGCTTATTGAATCATCATTCGAACATTGATCGTGCTACCTAGTCCAGATTCCTGGGTGCACCCTTCTATCATTGTTCAGTTGTGTATGTTTCCCTAGAGCATACATCATTATATCATTTGAATTGACTAGTGTCATCTTCTTGTTCACATTATTGTGGAAAGCCATCCATTTGAAATTCTCGATGAATTGTTGCTGAGCCCATCAGCCACCTTCTCATCCCCTCCTTGGTTTAATGATGAACTATTATTCCAGGAACCCTCTCCCATGGTTCATTTCCCGAGAATCTTGCAATGTCATTTCGACTATTTGTGTTGCACCTTTTCTTCTCGGACATCCTGAGTCTGAGGTATCTTGACACCAATTAGACCTGTACCTCGGTCAGATATGATGGTTGGAACATATTTCCAAGAGTTATAACATTGGTCTTTAACCCGGTAAGGTGATTCGTGCCTAGCACACCTGGTCGGAGGCCCTATTGTTATAGTTCCCCTGTTAGCAAGGTTACCCCTTCTTCCGTGGGAAACTGTAAGATTTATTCTACAAGTTATTCCTGATGGATCCTTTTTGTTTCCAAAGTCTGATTTTCACCTGTTGACCATGTCAATGCTATCTCGAAGCATGTCTGTGGTACTCCGATTTTCAATAAGAGCATTTGAAGCCCAATGCTAAATGTTTCTTGCTCAATTATCCAAACACCGTTGTATGGGTAATGTCTTGAAATTCCTCTCCCCTTACCTACTTTCTATCCTGTCATGGATATCATGCTTTGATTGTTCTTGGGAAGGATATACCCTTGAAGATGTGTTTAAACACATTATCCTTTCCATTGACCTGATTAATCTGATACATATGTTTTCCTTTCCATTGTTTGGTTTAAATCTTCCTTGTGATCTATATGATCTAAGCAGTAATATTCTCCTGCTTTTGTAAGCACCTTGGTGTACGACTCTGTTAGTAAGAACCTGTTACTATTGTTGATGACATTTCGGTATCCACCGATGGACGAGAACTTTGCCTAATGGTCCGCCTCGTTCAACGAGCAGGAAAATGGTTCTCTTCATCCCTCACCCTTGGTACCGCTGTTGTTGCCGACATAACTGACAGGCTATCCTCTGACCTGCCTTGCTTACATGATCATGCAAGATGTCAGCCCCCTTTTCTACTTTGAACCACATGGTGGGCCCATAACCCACAGTTTCTATAGGATCGAAACCTGACTCTCCTATACACCCTGTTGCCAAAGTTATTCCTAGAGCTTGACTTCGAATGTAATTTGCGAGCCACCTTCCTAGTGATCAATTCTGGTATCGGACACAATACTTATTTCCGTTGCTCTGAACCCCATTCACACTCTGTTTCAGGCAATGAACGATTGCCTATCCGCTTGAAACTTCTTATTTCACCGTCATACTTTGCTCTCGATGTGTTTCATTTGTTCAACTCGAGAGATACTCATATTTTCATACTTGGGAAACCCCTAGAAGATTTTCCCTTATAACATCCTATCGTTGTAGAGCTGCCCCTTACCTATTCGTAAGTACGATGGAGATCCCGAAGAAAGGATGACAATTGATCATGGTGACTTGAAGCAGTGAAATGAAGACATCAACGAAAGGGATCAACCTCTTAGAAAGGGCAGCCAAGACCGAGAAGACTCGTTAGTTTTTTTTTTATTTCGTAACCAGCCCTTTCCCCCTTACTCTACCTCCTAAATCTCGGGACGAGATTTCTTGTAGTGGAGGAGAATTGTGACGCCCGGATAATTAAGCTACAGTAACCCTCTGCTAAGGATGCCACGTCCCCTCGGTTACTGTTGGTAAACTCGAGTTAGTTCAAAAACGATTCAAATTCAAATTTAAAATATAGGCAAACAGTAAAACTTTCCAAACATTAAAACTAAAATGCTCTAGACGTGCCAAATAATGCATAGGTAATTATGGTTAAGAAACCCCATTTTTATAAAATGTTTAAATACCCTTAGGTGAATAAAACAGTAGCAAAAACCAATATACAAATGCTTTTATAATTAACAAAATACTAAACTAAATAGCTTTGGGGTAAAACCTTTTTGTTGTAGGGGATTTTAATGTATTACTAAATTAGGGATTATTTTAATATTAGTTAAAAACTAAATGAAAAAGAAACTAAAAATAAAACAGAAAAGGGAAAAACTAAACTAAAAAAAAGAGAAAGCCCCCCCCCACCCCCGCTGGGCCAAGTGGCCCAGCTGGCCTCAGCCGCCCGAACGGGCCGCCCCCCCCCCCGGCCCAGCCGGCCCCCCCACACACCCCCATAACCCCCACCCTGGTCAACCGAAACCCGCCGCACCCACGTCCCTCCCCCTCGCTCCTTCCCCCCCCACGAACGGATCTGGATCGGGGGGGCAACCGACGCCCCCGACCCCTCCCGCTGCCGTTGCGCGCCATGGCCCCGCCGCCATCGCCGCCTAGACCCCGTGCTCGCCTCCCCGTCCTCACCCCCTTCCCGATCCAGAACGGGATCGGGGCACGACCCCGCCGCCTCGTCAACACCCGCCCTCGCCTGACCTCCCGGATCCCGTCGCCGGACCACGCCGCTCCCTCTCCGTCGTCGACGCGACCCCGTCCTCCTCCCCGCCGGCCTGCCTCCCCATCGCGCGTCGTCCCCGTCGACCTCCCCGAGCCCCGCTGCCTTGACCCTACGAATCCGCGGTGAGGCCCCCGGCCTCTCTTCCTCGTTGCTCCTCGCACCGTCCCGCAGCCGTGCACGCGCCGCCCGGTGCTCGTGCGCGAGTGAGCACGCGCGCACCCGCGCGCCAGCCTCGCTTCGCTGGCGATGCCGTCCAGACCGTTGCACGCCTCCCGCACCGCTACCCCACTGCTGCGCGCCTGCTCCGCTCCCGTCTGTGAGCGCCGCCGCGCTTGGAGCTCCGCTCCCTGGCCCCTGCCCGCTGCACTCGCGTCTACCTGCCGCTACCGCGCCCCCCCGCTTGCTGTGCGCTGCCGCGGCCACTAACCGGCGCCCCGCCCCGCTCCCTCACTCACTGCGCGCCTTGGCCGTGCTGGCTTCGCCCAGCCGTGCCCGCGCTAGGCTAGCGCGCCCCAGCCGCCTGCCTCGGTCGCGGCCACCTCCACGGTTGCCGGCGCCAGCCCGCAAGCCCCCCCGTTTTCGCTTGCTGCCCCGTAGCGCCCTGCCGGGCGGGCGGGCACTCGTCGCCAGCCCCGCACTCCATCCCCTGCGCCACCCACGCCGCCGCGCCATCGGCCATCGCGGCCGCCGTGACTTGGCCTCGCCCCGCCACTCCCTGCGGGCGAGCACCCGCACAGGCGCCTGTAGCGCCTGCACACCCGCATCGGCCCCTGGGCCTATGACAGATGGGCCCCATGCCCAGAATGTTTTAATAATAATAAAAAAAGAATTAAAAAAAAATAAAAATAATTAAATAAATAATTATTATTAAATTAATTAATTAATTAAAGAATTAATTAAATTAAATTAACTAATCTTGATTAGATTAACCTAATTACTAGTTAACTTAATTAACCCCTGATTAGCCTAATCAATCAATGACATGCGGGACCCACGTGTCAGTTTGACCCAGTCAACGCCCTGTTGACTGCTGATGTCATGCTGACGTCAGCGTACACTATTCTGGATAATGTTAATTCAATTATTAATTAATAGATTAGAAAATGATTTAAAATCTTTAAAAATTAATATAAAATAATCCGTAGCTCGGATGAAAATACTTTCTACATGAAAGATGCTCAGATCGACGAGACAAATCCGGATACGCAGCCCGTTCGTCCGCCACGCATCTCTAGATAGCGAACACGCAACTTTCCTCCTCCGGTTCATCTGTTCCGAAAATGCGAAACATCGGGAATACTTTCCCGGATGTTTCCCCCCCCCCTTCGTCGGTATCACCTATCCCTGCGTTAGATCACCTCTAGCACCA
This sequence comes from Triticum urartu, assembly GCF_003073215.2. Lineage (NCBI taxonomy): Eukaryota > Viridiplantae > Streptophyta > Magnoliopsida > Poales > Poaceae > Triticum > Triticum urartu. The sequence goes on along the minus strand of NC_053024.1, from coordinate 187,294,545 downwards.
CGTTTGTCATGTTATGCTTTGATTGCTCTGTTATTTATTGTGTTCCCCCTCCGTTACTTTTCCGGTAGACCCCGAGACTGCCGCTGATGCCCCTGTGATCGACTACGTCGACGACGACCCTCCTTCTTGTCTGAGCAACCAGGCAAGCCCCCCCTTTGATCACCAGATATCGCCTACTCTTCTCTATACTGCTTGCATTAGAGTAGTGTAGCATGTTACTGCTTCCCGTTAATCCTAACTCCTGATGCATAGCCTGTCCTTGCTACTACTGTTGTTACCTTTACCTGCAATCCTAATGCTTAGTATAGGATGCTAGTTTATCATCAGTGGCCCTACATCCTTGTCCGTCTGCCATGCTATACTATCGGGCCGTGATCACTCGGGAGTTGATCACGGGTATATACTATATACTTTATACATGATACATGTGGTGACTAAAGACGGGTCGGCTTGAGGAGCACCCGCGAGTGGAGTTTTGAGGCGGAGCGGCAGGGCAGGTTCCGACCACCTAGGAGAGAGGTGGGCCTGGCCCTGGTCGGCGTTCGCGGATACTTAACACGCTTAACGAGATCTGGGTATTTGATCTGAGTCTGGCCATTTGGTCTATACGCACTAACCATCTACGCGGGAGTAGTTATGGGTATCCCGGCGTCGTGGTATCAGCCGAAGCCTTCGTGACGTCAGCGACTGAGTGGCGCGCGCCGGATTGGACTGGAAGGCCACTAGGCTAGGTCTGCTTTCGGCCGCGTTCGCAACGTGCAGGTGTGCTAAGGGCGATGGGCCCAGACCCCTGGGCGCTTAGGTTTAGACCGGCGTGCTGACCTCTCTGTTGGTCTAGGTGGGGCTGCGACGTGTTGATCTTTCGAGGCCGGGCATGACCCAGGAAAGTGTGTCCGGCCAAATGGGATCGAGCGTGTTGGGAAGTTAATCTATTTGAATAGCCGTGATCTTCGGTAACAGGACGACTTGGAGTTGTACCTTGACCTTATGACAACTAGAACCGGATACTTAATAAAACACACCCTTCCAAGTGCCAGATACAACCGGTGGTCGCTCTCTCACAGGGCGACGATGGGAGGATCATCGGTTAGGGTTATGCTATGCGATGCTACTTGGAAGACTTCAGTCTACTCTCTCTACATGTACAAGACGGGGGCTGCCAGAAGTGTAGGCTTCGAAAGGACTAGCTATCCCCCTCTATTCTGCTTTTCTTGCAGTTCAGTCCACCGATGTGGCCCTTTACACATTTACCCATGCAATATGTAGTGTAGCTCTTGCTTGCGAGTACCTTTGGATGAGTACTTCACGGTTGCTTTCTCCCCCTCTTTTCCCCCTATCTTTCTACCTGGTTTTCGCAACCAGATGTTGGAGCCCAGGATTCAGACGCCACCGTCGACGACGACTCCTACTACATCGGAGGTGCCTACTACTACGTGTTGCCCGCTGACGATGACCAGGAGTAGTTAGGAGGATCCCAGGCAGGAGGCCTGCGCCTCTTTCGATCTGTATCCCAGTTTGTGCTAGCCTTCTTAAGGCAAACTTGTTTAACTTATGTCTGTACTCAGATATTGTTGCTTTCGCTGACTCGTCTGTGATCGAGCTCTTGTATTCGAGCCCTCGAGGCCCCTGGCTTGTAATATGATGCTTGTATGGCTTATTTTTATTTGTAGAGTTGTGTTGTGATATCTTCCCGTGAGTCCCTGATCTTGATCGTACACGTTTGCGTGTATGATTAGTGTACGGTCAAATCGGGGGCGTCACATTACCGGAACCCCCCGAGAGGTATATGGGCCTTATTGGGCCATAGTGGGAGAGAGGAGAAGGGAACAAAGGAGGGGGCGCCCCCCCCCCAGCCCAATCCGAATTGGGAGGGGGGCGGCCCCCCTTTCCTTCCTCCTTCCTTCCCCTTCCTTCTCTCCTAATCCAACTAGGGAAGAGGAAGGGAATCCTACTCCCGATGGGAGTACGACTCCCCTTGGGGCGCGCCTAGGAGGCCGGCCCCCTCCCCTCCTCCACTCCTTTATATACGGGGGAGGGGGCACCCCATAGACACACAAGTTGATCATTCATCTCTTAGCCGTGTGCGGTGCCCCCCTCCACCATAATCCACCTCGGTCGTATCATAGTGGTGCTTAGGCGAAGCCCTATTTCGGTAGCGTCATCATTATCGTCATCACGCCGTCGTGCTGATGAAGCTCTCCCTTGACACTCTACTGAATCGTGAGTTCATGGGACGTCACTGAGCCGAACGTGTGCAGGTCGCGGAGGTGTCGTACCTTCGGTGCTAGGATCGGTCGATCGTGAAGACGTACGACTACATCAACTGTGTTGTCATAACGCTTCCGCTTATGGTCTACGAGGGTACGTGGACAACACTCTTCCCTCTCGTCGCTATGCATCACCATGATTTTGTGTGTGCGTAGAATTTTTTTGAAATTACTGCGTTCCCCAACAAGGTTGTCAGAATCGCGATTTTAAATCAGATCGGAGCTCTGATGGTAGAATCGTAAATCGTAGAATCTTCACTACCAGGATCGTAGAAACGTAGATTTTATGAACTAAAATCGTAGAATCAGATGGGTAAGTTTGGATCGTAAAGTCATAGAATCGTATAAAAGAATCGCGATTCTAACAACCTTGTTCCCCAATAGCGGCATCCGAGCCAGGTTTATGCGTAGATGTTATATGCACGAGTAGAACACAAAGGAGTTGTGGGCGTGGGTATATACATATTGCTTGCCGTCACTGGTTGATTCTTGATTCGGCGGTATTGTTGGATGAAGCGACCCAGACCGACATTACGCGTACGCTTACGCGAGACTAGTTCTACCGACGTGCTTCGCACACATGTGTCTGGTGGGTGTCAGTTTCTCCAACTTTAGTTGAATCGGATTCAATGAACAGGGTTCTTTCTGAAGATCAAAAAGCAATCACTATATCGTTTTGTGGTTTTTGATGCGTACGTAAGAACGGTTCTTGTTCAGCCCGTAGCAGCCACGTAAAACTTGCAACAACAAAGTAGAGGACGTCTAAATTGTTTTTGCAGGGAATGTTGTGATGTGATATGGTCAAGACATGATGCTAAATTTTATTGTATGAGATGATCATGTTTTGTAACACAGTTATCGGCAACTGGCAGGAGCCATATGGTTGTCGCTTTATTATATGAAATGCAATCGCCATGTAATTGCTTTACTTTATCACTAAGCGGTAGCGATAGTCGTAGAAGCAATAGTTGGCGAGACGACAAAGATGCTTCGATGGAGATCAAGGTGTCAAGCCGGTGACGATGGTGATCATGACAGTGCTTTGGAGATGGAGATCAAAGGCACAAGATGATGATGGCCATATCATATCACTTATATTGATTGCATGGGATGTTTATCCTTTATGCATCTTATTTTGCTTAGTTCAACGGTAGCATTATAAGATGATCTCTCACTAAATTTCAAGGTATAAGTGTTCTCCCTGAGTATGCACCGTTGCTACAGTTCGTCGTGCCGAGACACCACGTGATGATCGGGTGTGATAAGCTCCACGTTCACATACAACGGGTGCAAGCCGGTTTTGCACACGTGGAATACTCGGGTTAAACTTGACGAGCCTAGCATATGTAGATATGGCCTCGGAACACTGAGACCGAAAGGTCGAGTGTGAGTCATATAGTAGATATGATCAACATAGTGATGTTCACCATTGAAAACTACTCCATCTCGCGTGATGATCGGACATGGTTTAGTTGATATGGATCACGTGATCACTTAGATGATTAGAGAGATGTCTATCTAAGTTTAGTTGACATGGTTTAGTTGATATGGATCACATGTGCTGAACTCGGAGGTGCCGTACGTTCGGTACTTGGATCGGTCCGATCGTGAAGACGTATGACTACATCAACTGCGTTGTCATAATGCTTCCACTTACGGTCTACGAGGGTACGTGGACAACACTCTTCCCTCTCGTTGCTATGCATCACCATGATCTTGCGTGTGCGTAGGAATTTTTTTTGAAATTACTGCGTTCCCCAACACCATCCGCGCTTGCCTGCTGTCGACAGGGCGTCGTAGCTGGGTACACGTCCCAACAGTACCCCCATTCCTCGCCAGGAGTGGGCAGAGGCCCTCTGCACCATACTTGCACCAGAGGTCGGCCGCACCGTATTTGCACCGGACGCCCGCCGCGTTGTTCGCATGGGTCGTGCCGTTCCCCTTGTCCATGGCCCGCTCGATGCCAACACGCTGGTCGGTAGGCTCGACCGCCTCCTTGGCCCAGGTGTCCACCTGGACGCAGTAGAGGAGCATGGCCATCGCATCCTCGAGATGGTGATCTTCGATGAAATAGCCAACTTGGAGCTCGAGATCGTGCTCCAGATGTATCGCGAGCGTGTCGACCGCTTGGATGAATGCCTGCACGAGTTCGAACAGAACCAAGAGCTACCGTAGGCAAGTGCTGCTGGTCATGGTCGCATGGACGAGTTTTATTTTGTTGAGTCATTTCGACGTGGATAGCTATGTATTCACAGCAATCATAGTATTGCTCTGTTTCAATGTGTGTACTCTGTTTTTCGTTCTTATATGTTCTGTTTCAATGTGTGTATATACACTTTCCATTCTGTATATGTGGATGATAACAGCTAAATTCAAATTAGTATACAAAAACAGATATAACATGGAATTCATTATATATATATTAATTGTTCATTAGTTCATCACAGAATATATATAATATCATCACATATACGCGATGACACTTAACTACTAGGTACAATGCATAAAATTGAAAACTAACAATACTAAAACTAATAATCCCTCCTAGGGCCAATATTCCGACAGCCCCTCACTAGCGGCTCCCTAGGGCGCGGCGTCTTCCCAGTGCGGAGGTAGTACTCCGCCTCCTCCACCTCGTAGTGCTTAACATACCGATCTGCCTCTTGCTGGCGGATGACTGTGAACGATCTTGCCATTTCGTTGGGCGCTCACTGGAGCTCCTCGTCGGTGGCACGCTGGAGCTTATCGGCCCACCTCCACGCATCGATGAGGCGCCCATCACCTTTGACCTTCCTCGTGAAGTACCCGTCATCGTACACCTCCTCCGCACAACAACGCGCCTGCCCCAAAGCTCCACCGCCTCCTTTTTGCAGGCGGCATCACGGGCTTCATAGGCCGCCTAGTACCTGGCTTCCTCCTCCGCCATCTCCTTCTTGAACGCCACTCGCCTGGCTTTCTCAGCCAGCGACAACGACTTCCACAGACAAAGATTGTACTGGCCAAAAAACCAATCCAAAGTAGGGGGCTCCGGTGCAACCTCGTCCGGCGGTGCGTAGGGGTCCTCGTCGCTGCTATTCAAGTGAGCGTCCTCGAGGGGCGGCGACTCCTCATCGGAGCGTGGGCAGACCGGCGGCGCCATGACAGAGATTTGAGAGAGAGAGAGAGGGCGAGCGAGGGGAGGATGTAGATGAGAATGCAGGCGGGACGACGTGAGCAAGGTAGTATTTATTGGCCGCCAAAATCTAGATTGACGGGAACAGTACACACGCCAGTCGCCGGAATTATTGTAGTTTGAATTACACACCATTTCAGCAGCAAAATCCGTGTGTGAACTTAATAGCTGACGGTTTCCAATACACAACCGTGTCTGATTAATGGCCCCCGCCACTCACCTACCAAACCTCGAGCCGCGAAATAGAGTGACAATCATATGGGGGCCGGTTGTCATGCCAGATCTTTACATTTTCTTTTCTGAACACCAGATATTTACATCGTCTGATGATTTTTTTAAACTCACACACAAGTACACAAAAATATGATTTTTCAAACCGTTATGATTAGTCGTTGCATGTAGATGTAGTTCAAATTTGAATTATGGTCATTAAATGGCTAGAAAATCACTTAAATGTCTTTAAAAGGTTAAAAGACCCCTAGAATTTTCCAAATTTTCACATGATAGTTGTAGTAGTGCACGTTAAACGTAGAAAAAAATTGAAGGCCGTAAGAGGAATCTATCTCCCGTTCGTCATCAAACATGCATTGTTCCCTCTCGGAACCACAAGCCTTCTAGTGAGTTGCTCCGGTTTGTGAGGGGTGTATGTCCAAACTTTCGTCAAACACGCCAATTTTTTTACCACATCATCTTGGTGGCATGACATTACATCAAGCAAGGTTTCATGTTTTTCTGATCATTTTTTATTTTTTTGGAATTTAAATGCCATGGCACTCCATGCATGTGTCCATGCCGTGAGACCAATATGTTTGAAAATTCCTTCTATTTTACTGCACATGGAATTTAACTCACACACAAGTACACAAATATGATTTTTCAAACCCTTATGGTTAGTCGTTGCATGTAGATGTAGTTCTTATTTGAATTACGGTCATTAAATGGCTAGAAAATCACTTAAATGTCTTTAAAAGGTTAAATGACCCCTGAAATTTTCCAAAATTTCACATGACTGTTGTATTAGTGCATGTTAAACGTAGAAACAAATTGAAGGTCGTAAGAGGTAGTTATCTCCCATTCATCATCAAACATGCATTGTTCCCTCTCGGAACCACAAGCATTCTAGTGAGTGGCTCCAGTTTGCGAGGGGGGTGTGTCCAAACTTTCTTCAAACAGGCCGATTTTTTTACCACATCATCTTGGTGGCATGACATTACATCAAGCAAGGTTTCATTTTTTTCTGATCATTTTTTCATTTTTTGGAATTTAAATGCCATGTCACTCCATGCATGTGTCCATTCCATGAGACCAATATGTTTGAAAATTCCTTATAATTTATTGCACATGGAATTAACTTGCACACGAGTACACAAATATGGTTTTTCAAACCGTTATGGTTAGCTATTGCATGTAGATGTAGTTCAAATTTGAATTACGGTCATTAAATGGCTAGAAAATCACTTAAATGTCTTTAAAAGGTCAAATGACCCCTGAAATTTTCGAAATTTTCACAAGACAGTAGTATTAATGCGCGTTAAATATAGACAAAATTTGAAGGCTGTAAGGGGAAGTTATCTCCCCTTCGTCATCAAACATGCATTGTTCCCTCTTAGAAACACGAGCCTTCTAGTGAGTTGCTTCAGTTTGTGAGGGGGTGTGTCCAAACTTTCGTCAAACAGGCCAATTTTTTACCACATTGTGACGCCCCCGATTCAATCGTACACTAATCATACACGTAAACGTGTACGATCAAGATCAGGGACTCACAGGAAGATATCACAACACAACTCTAAAAATAAAATAAGTCATACAAGCATCATATTACAAGTCAGGGGACTCGAGGGCTCGAATACAAGAGCTCGATCATAGACGAGTCAGCGGAAGCAACAATATCTGAGTACAGACATAAGTTAAACAAGTTTGCCTTAAGAAGGCTAGCACAAACTGGGATACATATCGAAAGAGGTGCAGGCCTCCTGCCTGGGATCCTCCTAAACTACTCCTGGTCGTCGTCAGCGGCCTGCATGTAGTAGTAGGCACCTCCAGTGCAGTAGGAGTCATCATCGACGGTGGCATCTGGCTCCTGGACTCCATCGTCTGGTCGCAACAATCGGGTATAGAAAGGGGAAAAGGGGGAGCAAAGCAACCATGAGTACTCATCCAAAGTACACGCAAGCAAGGAGCTACACTACATATGTATGCATTGGTATCAAATGGAGAAGGGTAGCATATGTGGACTGAACTGCAGAATGCCAGAATAAGAGGGGGATAGCTAGTCCTATCGAAGACTACATTTCTGGCAGCCTCCATCTTGAAGCAGTAGAAGAGAGTAGATGGTAAGTTCACCATGTATCATCGCATAGCATATTCCTACCCGGCGATCCTCCCCTCGTCGCCATATTAGAGAGCGATCACCGGGTTGTATCTGGCACTTGGAAGGGTGTGTTTTATTAAGTATCCGGTTCTAGTTGTCATAAGGTCAAGGTACAACTCTGGGTCGTCCTTTTACCGAGGGACACGGCTATTCGAATAGATAAACTTCCCAACAGGGGTCCACCACATTTCCCAACATGCTCGATCCCCTTTGGCCGGACACACTTTACTGGGTCATGCCCGGCCTCGGAAAATCAACACGTCGCAGCCCCACCTAGGCACAACAGAGAGGTCAGCACGCCGGTCTAAATCCTATGGCGCAGGGGTCTAGGCCCATCGCCCATTGCACACCTACACGTTGCGAGGGCGGCCGGAAGCAGACCTAGCCCCCTTAATACAAGAGCAGGCTTGCGGTCCAATTCGGCGCGCGCCGCTTGGTCGCTGACGTCACGAAGGCCTCGGCTGATACCACGACGTCAAGTGTCCATAACTGTTCCCGCGTACTTGGTTAGTGCGTATAGGCCAGTGGCCAGACTCAGATTAAATACCAAGATCTCGTTAAGCGTGTTATTTTGAAATAACCGCGGACGCCAACCAGGGCCAGGCCCACCTCTCTCCTAGGTGGTCTCAACCTACCATGTCGCTTCGCCACAAAGATCCACTCAGAGGGCCGTCGGGACAAATGTCCTTTCGGACCCAATTCGTGAATCACTCATGGGTACTCTTCGAGCCGACCCGTCTTTAGTCATCACAAGTATCATATATTATGTATAAGTATATACCCGTGATCACCTCCCGAGTGATCACGGCCTGATAGTATAGCATGGCAGACAGACAAGAATGTAGGGCCACTGATGATAAACTAGCATCCTATACTAAGCATTTAGGATTGCAGGTAAGGTATCAATAACTGTAGCAACAATGATAGGCTATGCATCAGGATAGGATTAACGGAAAGTAGTAGCATGCTACACTACTCTAATGCAAGCAGTAGAGAGAAGAATAGGCGATATTGGGTGATCAGGGGGGGCTTGCCTGGTTTCTCTGGCAAGAAGGAGGGGTCATCTTCAATGTAGTCGAACACACGGACAACGGCAGCAGTCTTGGAGTCTACCGGAAAGAAGTAACGAAGGGGGAACGCAATAAATAACAGAGCAACCAAATGTAACACAAAGCAAGATGCGGCAATACGTTGTGCTAGGGGTGACCTAACATAGGGATAGGTGATACCGGCGAAGGGGGGAAACATCCGGGAAATATTCCCGGTGTTTCGTGTTTTTGGACAGATGAACCGGAGGGGGAAGTTACGTGTACGCTATGCTAGGGACATGTGACGGATGAACGGACTGCGTATTCGAGTTCGTCTCGTCGTTCTGAGTAACTTTCATCTACAAAAATTTTTCATCCGAGCTACGATTTATTTTCTATGATTTTTCGAAGTTTAAACAATATTATGGAATTCTTGAAAATTGGCTAAGTCTGAGAATTGTTCAGTATTTTTTAAACTTCACTTGGTTGTTTTCCGAAGGCTATAGCTAATGTTATGTAGTTCTAACGAATACACCACATATAAGTGTTTTACTCTACATCAACAGCACTACAAGGCCATGCCATTAGATAGCCTGAACAGCTCCTGTAACAGGTCCATTTACAGCTCTGAAGTAGTTAAGACAGTAAACCTCTTTTTCAGTTTTCTCTCTTAATAGAACATAGACTTTTGTCATTTTTATAAGAATTAATCCATGCCATATTTGAATTTGGTCCAATGGAATAATTTGAAGGTTGTCATGTGTACTCCCAACACAAATTAATTTCAACGAAGTTAGACTTTGTTTGACCATAGTTTTGTTGCCATCCAGATAGCTAAGAAGGTAGAAATAACAAAAGCTAGCTAGCCCTACAGTAACATTCTTGTAGCAGCGGCAGCAGAGCAGTGAAACACAGCAGCAGGAGTGGCCGCAAGCGCGGGCGTGGGCACGCGCGCGGACGGACAAGGGAGGCCACGGCGGTCAGGCACAGCGGGGAGCAGGGCAGCGGCCTCGGTAGCGGTACAGCAGTGCAACAGTCAGGCAGCAGCTACAGCGGAGCAGAGGGCAGCAGAGGTCAGCGAGCAGCAGGCAGGCGCCGACGCAGCACCGCGGCAGCGAACGGCGGCAGATGTGCGTGGCGCAGGGGCGCGTCTCGGGCACGCATGGAAGCGCATCACGCCTAGACGGGCGCCACCAGGGGCTCGCGGGCGCACACGTGGAGGTGGGCGCGGCGCGGTGAGCACGAACTCGCACAAGCCGGGGTGGCGGCGGTGCACGGCGGCAAACAACAATGGGAGGAAGGGGGGAAAGCGGGGGAATCGAAAGAGGAGCTCACTGCGAGGCCGATGGAGAGCTCGGGGAGGCCGGAGGTTGCCAGGATGATGCGGATCGAACGACGGCATCGGACAACCATGGCGGAGGAAGAAGGCGTGAGCGTCGTGGGTGATACTCCCCAGCCTTGATCCAGTAGAGTAGAAGATGCAGACGACCGCGATGGAGCTGCAGCACAAGCTCCAAGACGGCGGGGACCGCGGTGGCCGTGGCTAAGACGACGACCATGGCGGTTGGGTACTCGGGCGCGTCCAAATAGAAGATGGTGAGCGAGAGAGCGAGGGGAATGGAGCTAGGGTGCATGTACGGGGTGGGGAGGGTCTTATACAGCTTGGCGGCATGCGGTAGCCGCGCCATGGACGACGCACAGGCGTCCACCACGCTCCTGTGAGCAGTAGGAAGGAGAGAACAGGGGAGTTTTGCTGGGCCGGGCTGCACTGCCCATTTTGCCAGATGGGCCAAGTGCCCGGTAGCTTAGTTTTTTGTATTTTACATTTTGTTTACTGTTTTCTTTTATAGCTATTGTTTTGTATTTAGTTTAGATATTAAATGATTTTAGTTACAGTCTAAACTTCCCATATAATTACCTGCTGATATTTTTGGTGTTGTCCAAAAAGTTTGAGGTTATTTGGAAATGTTTGAAAATAGGTTTATATTTAAATGGGCATAATAAGTGTTGCTTGTCCAATTAAATTATGCCTAGGGCAATTTAAAAATCCATTTAAGGTTGGTTCCTACATGTTAAATACTTAGTGAATATTTGCAAGCCCTAGAACATTTTTATTTGACAGCTTGAAGAAATAAGAATTTGACTTGTTATTTGAAATTTGAATTTGAGGTCGGTTTGGAACAACGTGAGGATTAGAAAATTTTAATTATGATGACATGGCACCATTAACAGGAGTTCACTGTAGCATGACACCCGGGGTGTTACAAATCTCCTCCACTACAAGAAATCTCGTCCCGAGATTTAAGAGGTGGTGTAAGGGGGAATGTTCTGGTTTCGAAATTCTAACGAGTCTTCTTGGTCTTTGTTGTTCTTCTTGAAGAGTTCGATCCATTGCATTGATGTCTTTATTTCTTTGTATCATGTCATCATGATGAAGTTGGCATCGTTTCTTCGGAAACTCCAACGTACTTACAAAAGAATAAAGGGGTAGCTCCGGAAGAACGGAACTCTACAAGGTGGCTATCTGGTTTATAACTCGGGGAATGTGATCGATAGTAACTCTCGGGTTGAAACTTAAGAAAATATTGAGAGTAAAGTAAGAAGGTAAATAAGAAGTTTCAAGCGGGTAGGAAATTGTTCGATGCGTGAAACAGGGCGTGAAAGGGGTATAGAGCAACGGGGGAAAGTATTGTGTCTGATACCAGAATAGATCACTAGGAGGTGGCTCGTGAATTACGTACGAGGCCACGCATGAGGAATAAGTTTGGAAATAGGGGGTACAAGAGAGTCAGGTTTCGATCCCGTGGAACTGTGGGTTATGGACCCACCATGTGGGTTAGAAATAGGAGGAGCAACGATATCTTGCACGGTTATGATAGCAAGGCATGCTAGAGAATATCCTGTCAGTTATGTCGGCAGCAACATTGATACCAAGGGCGAGAGACAAAGAGAACCATTCTCCTGCTCGTTGAACGAGGCGGACCAATAGGCAAGGTTCTCATCCATCGCCGGTTGCCGGAATGTCATCGACAGTAGAAACGGGGTCTCACTGACAGAGTTGTACAGTGAGGTGTTTACATAAGCAGTGAATTATTACTGCTTAGATTATATAGATCACAAGAAAGGTCAAACAAACCAATGGAAAAGAGAATGTGATCATCAGGTTAAACAGAATAATGGAAAGGAAAAATGTGTTTAAACACATATTTCAGGGGTATATCCTTCCCAAGGACAAACAGAGCATGATATCCATGACAGGATATAACGTATAAAACCCTTTAGGAAAGGGGAGAGAAATATCACGACATTAGCCATACAACGGTGTTTGGGGGTAATTAATAAAGAAATTTTAGCATTGTGCTTCAAATGTTCTTATTGAAAATCGGAGTACCACATACATGCTTCAAGATAGCGTTGACATGGTCTTTAAGCAAAGGTCATACTTTGGATACTCAAAGGATCCATCAGGACCAACCCATAGAATAAGTGTTACAATTTCCTCATGAAAGAACGGATAACCTTGCTAAAAACGAAAACTATAACAATGGGTCCTCCGGCCCGGTGCGCTAGGCATGACATCGCCTTACTGGGCTATACATAGTCCAATGTTACGACTTTTGGAAAATGTCCCAACCATCATATCTGACCGAGATTCAGTTCTGATTGGTGTCAGGATACCTCATACTTAGGATACCTGAGAAGAAAAGGCGCAACAAAAATTGACGAGACGACATTGTAAGATTCTCGATAAATGAACTATGGAAGCAAGTTCAAATCATGAGTTCATTATTAAATCAAGGAGAGAATGAGGAGGTGGCTGATGAACTCAGTGACAATTCATCGAGATTTTCAAAAGATGGATTTCCACAATTATGTGAACAAGGAGATAGATTTTGTCAGATCGAATGATATAATGAGGTATGCTCGAGGAAAACATACACGATTAAACATTGGTTGACGGTGCACCCAAAATACGGACTTAGGTAGCATAATCAATGTTAGAATGGTGATTCGATAACCAATGGTCTAAGAATGAAATGTCGACCATTAACTTCAAAGCAATAAGGTTGCTAGAAGTTTTAAAATTACTAGTCCATATGTCGGTATTCCTGTTAGGAACAACACGGGGACCAAGAAAAGAATGGTGATGGTGAAGTATCACTTATATCAAGAATTCTCAAGAGGTGGTGAAATTGTCACAACATCCTTGACAAAAAGGCAGTAATACTTCAAGGTAGATCATAATACAAAATGGATATCAAGTTGCATCCATAACAAGAACAAGTTTGTGATGAAAGGAAGGTAAGGATGTTGTCGATGGTAACTCAAATTAACAAGGGACGAGGATGGAACTTATCATCATGAATTCGATTGATATTCTGGAAGGAGTCAAAACATTGATGATGATCATGACAAATTTTGTCGAGAGGCTCCATGAAGAAGCAATCAAACAACGACTGCATCAAGCAAAAGGACTAATGTAGCGGAAGATTGTTAGAACTATGGATACGACATCAACTCGGAATCAAGCTTGTTGTTCGAGGTGAATGATAAGGCGAGGAAGATCAACGTAAGCTTAGCTCATCATCGAAAATTGTGCTCTGAGAATAAGGACCAGGTAGCACAGTTAAAATCAGCACGATAATGATATAGCTGATCAGCCTAGGAATGACTAGAGGGATTATTAAACTCGTAAGCAACAAAAATTACTTAGAGTTATGGAATCGGAGTGTGGAATTGATTCACTTATCGGTGTTCTCGAGTGAATAAAAACTCAGAACTTGGGGGAAAATTGGAATCGGTGAGAAATAACAAGTGATGAAGAACTCATAAGGGGAGATGTAGTTCTGTGATATTCTCGAGATACCAGAGGGTAAAACTCGAAGGTAGAACAGAGTAGAGGTCGGACAAGTGAAATGATCTGCAGAAGACAAGTACTTTAACTTGTCCGAGAAATGGAATCAAAGGATAACAATCATGGTTGGAACCATGGTTGCAAATGACCAAACATAGATACCAGATGAACTAATAACAAGGGGACAATTAGTTATTTAAGAGAAGCTTCCATGATAAGATCTACATCGTGTCCATGGGCATGAACGCAAAGTTCAAGGTCGACTCCCACTTCTTCAATGCATAACCTTCCATTCACTTCTTGCTTTCAATGAAGTTGTAGTGTTGAAATTATATATGACAAAACACCAGAATAGTATGACTCGTGAAAACTCTCGGTTCACACGGATTAGGGAAGGCATAGGTTCAACCCATAGGGGCATCATAGGAACATATACCACAAACTTAAATAGTAAATAACACAAGCTCGAAAGTAGAACATGGTTGACAAAAGGAGAGGATACAATTTACCAAAAGCATTATGTATCAGGGAAGAGCTCACAAGGTGATTAAATATGAGGGCACTATCGGATAATAATCCAACAAAGGATCTGGTGGTCCAGAAGGGATCTGACGTGAGTATCAATGTTCAACCACAAGAAGTAATGCAAGGGCATTAGATTATAGAAATATCTGGATAACTTCAATGCTTAGATACAAAGGAATTATTATTTCCAAATCGGGGAATCAGAAGCAGAGGTTCTGATCAAAAGATAATTAAGTTGAATAGTCATAGATCGACAATCAATCAAGGTTTGATTTGCCGAGAACCAACTCATGTCCGGAGTGACGTCTGAGGTCGGAAGAACAAATTCTAGGTATCAACTATTGATTGAGTGTGTTCGCACACATGATGAATTAATGGGGTCGGAATTTCAATGACAAATGATGTCAACGAAGATTACAAGTCATATGGAATTAACCATAATGCAGGAAGGCAATAATTTCAAGAGCCATAGGCTGCAGAGGATTCTCAAAAGATTGAGTAGTATTTCGAAGAATTTTGTGAAGCACTTGGACAACTGGGGATGGACGGATCCCCGGTAAGTGCGTGGAATTGTTTGTGTGGATGTTAATATGGAAAAGAGCTGCAAAAGCAGTAGGCACAAAGGATTCTCGGAATATCGGAGAAATTTTCAGGGTATGAAGTAATAACAAGGGAAACTGGGAACGAAGGTATAAACGGCAAGTGTAAGTAGTTATCCATAAGGATTTATCGGTGGTTGGGATAGCAAAACCGGTGGGCACAAAGTCTCCAGAGACATCGGAGAGTATCTTCGGAATCTTCTGGTGCACCAAGTAATCATCTGGAGTGAGGGGCTCTCTGAGAGGAAGTAGTTACGAGAACCTAGAGTCAGAGTTAGTAAAATCATTTAACCCGAATAGAAGAGAGATCAGAGTCCCAGAGTATAGGCGAGGAATAAAAGATCCTAATACCACCCAATGGCGACATGGGCCCGAGCTGCACAACCATGTTAGTAAAAGTTTTGCAATGTCTAGACTCGACTTCGGCCAAGGAGTTTGGAAGGGGGATTCCTACAGGCAGTCGGCTCTGATACCAACTTGTGACGCCCCCGATTCAATCGTACACTAATCATACACACAAACATGTACGATCAAAATCAGGGACTCACAGGAAGATATCACAACACAACTCTAAAAATAAAATAAGTCATACAAGCATCATATTACAAGTCAGGGGCCTCGAGGGCTCGAATACAAGAGCTCGATGATAGACGAGTCAGTGGAAGCAACAATATCTGAGTACAGACATAAGTTAAACAAGTTTGCCTTAAGAAGGCTAGCATAAACTGGGATACATATCGAAAGAGGTGTAGGCCTCCTGCCAGGGATCCTCCTAAACTACTCCTGGTCGTCGTCAGCGGCCTGCATGTAGTAGTAGGCACCTCCAATGTAGTAGAAGTAGTCATCGACAGTGGCATCTAGCTCCTGGATTCCATCGTCTGGTCGCAACAATCGGGTATAGAAAGGGGAAAAGGGGGAGCAAAGCAACCGTGAGTACTCATCCAAAGTACTCGCAAGCAAGGAGCTACACTAGATATGTATGCATTGGTATCAAATGGAGAAGGGTAGCATATGTGGACTGAACTGTAGAATGCCAGAATAAGAGGGGGATAGCTAGTCCTATCGAAGACTGCGCTTCTGGCAGCCTCCATCTTGAAACAGTAGAAGAGAGTAGATGGTAAGTTCACCATGTATCATACCCGGCGATCCTCCCCTCGTCGCCCTGTTAGAGAGCGATAACCGGGTTGTATCTGGCACTTGGAAGGGTGTGTTTTATTAAGTATCCGGTTCTAGTTGTCATAAGGTCAAGGTACAACTCCGGGTCGTCCTTTTACCGAGGGACACGGCTATTCGAATAGATAAACTTCCCTGCAGGGGTGCACCACATTTCCCAACACGCTCGATCCCCTTTGGCCGGGCACACTTTCTTGGGTCATGCATGGACTCGGAAGATCAACACGTCGCAGCCCCACCTAGGCACAACAGAGAGGTCAGCACGCCGGTCTAAATCCTATGGCGCAGGGGTCTGGGCCCATCGCCCATTGCACACCTGCATGTGGCAAGGGCGGCCAGAAGCAGACCTAGCCCCCTTAATACAAGAGCAGGCTTGCGGTCCAATTCGGCGCGCGCCGCTTGGTCGCTGACGTCACGAAGGCCTCGGCTGATACCACGACGTCAAGTGTCCATAACTGTTCCCGCGTACTTGGTTAGTGCGTATAGGCCAGTGGCCAGACTCAGATTAAATACCAAGATCTCGTTAAGCGTGTTATTTTGAAATAACCGCGGACGCCGACCAGGGCCAGGCCCACCTCTCTCCTAGGTGGTCTCAACCTACCATGTCGCTTCGCCACAAAGATCCACTCAGAGGGCCGTCGGGACAAATGTCCTTTCGGACCCAATTCGTGAATCACTCATGGGTACTCTTCGAGCCGACCCGTCTTTAGTCATCACAAGTATCATATATTATGTATAAGTATATACCCGTGATCACCTCCCGAGTGATCACGGCCTGATAGTATAGCATGGCAGACAGACAAGAATGTAGGGCCACTGATGATAAACTAGCATCCTATACTAAGCATTTAGGATTGCAGGTAAGGTATCAATAACTGTAGCAACAATGACATGCTATGCATCAGGATAGGATTAACGGAAAGTAGTAACACGCTACACTACTCTAATGCAAGCAGTAGAGAGAAGAATAGGCGATATCTGGTGATCAAGGGGGGGCTTGCCTGGTTGCTCTGGCAAGAAGGAGGGGTCATCTTCAATGTAGTCGAACACACGGACATCGACAGCAGTCTCGGAGTCTACCGGAAAGAAGTAATGAAGGGGGAACACAATAAATAACAGAGCAATCAAATGTAACACAAAGCAAGACGCGGCAATACGTTGTGCTAGGGGTGACCTAACGTAGGGATAGGTGATACCGGCGAAGGGGGGAAACATCCGGGAAGTATTCCCGGTGTTTCGCGTTTTCGGACAGATGAATCGGAGGGGGAAAGTTGCGTGTATGCTATGCTAGGTACATGTGACGGATGAACGGACTACGTATTCGAGTTCGTCTCGTCGTTCTGAGCAACTTTCATGTACAAAGTTTTTTCATCCGAGCTACGGTTTATTTTCTATGATTTTTCGAAGTTTAAACAATATTATGGAATTCCTGAAAATTGGCTAAGTCTGAGAATTGTTCAGTTTTTTTAAAAAACTTCACTTGGTTGTTTTCCGAAGGCTATAGCTAATGTTATGTAGTTCTAATGAAGACACTACATATAAGTGTTTTACTCTACATCAACAGCACTACAAGGCCATGCCATTAGATAGCCTGAACAGCTCCTGTAACAGGTCCATTTACAGCTCTGAAGTAGTTAAGACAGTAAACCTCTTTTTCAGTTTTCTCTCTTAACAGAGCATAGACTTTTGTCATTTTTATAGGAATTAATCCATGCTGTATTTGAATTTGGTCCAGTGGAATAATTTGGAGGTTGTCATGTGTACTACCAACACAAATTAATTTCAACGAAGTTAGACTTTGTTTGACCATAGTTTTGTTGCCATCCAGAGAGCTAAGAAGGTAGAAATAGCAAAAGCTAGCCAGCGCTACAGTAGCATTCAGTTACTGTAGCAGTGGTAGCAGAGCAGCGAAACGCAGCGGCAGGAGCGGCCGCAAGCGCGCGCGGGCAGCTAGGGGCGCGGGCACGCGCGCGGACGAACAAGGGAGACCACGGCGATCAGGCATAGCAGCGAGTAGGACGGGTCTCGGGCGTGGCCGGAGCACGCGGACGCGCGTTGCGGAGCAGGGCAGTGGCGTCGGTAGCGGCTACAGCAGCACAACAGTCAGGCAGCAGCTACAGCGGAGCAGAGGGCAGCAGAGGTCAGCGAGCATCAGGCAGGCGCTGACGCAGCATCGCGGCATCGAACGGCGGTAGATGCGCGCGGTGCAGGGGCGCGGCTCAGGCGCGCATGGAAGCGCATCACGCCTAGACGAGGCGCTACCAGGGGCTCGCGGGCGCACACGTGGAGGTGGGCGCGGCCGCGGTGAGTGCGAACTCGCACAAGCCGAGGTGGCGGCGGTGCATGGAGGCAAACAACAACGGGAGGAAGGGGGAAAGGGGGGAATCGAAAGAGGAGCTCACTGCGAGGCCGATGGAGAGCTCGGGGAGGCCCGAGGTTGCCGGGATAATGCAGATCGAACGATGGCGTTAGACAGCCATGGCGGAGGAAGAAGGCGCGAGCGTCGCGGGTGATACTTCCCGGCCTTGATCCGGTAGAGTAGAAGATGCAGACGACCGCGATGGAGCTGCCGCACAAGCTCCAAGCCAGCGGGGACCGCGATGGTCGTGGCTAAGACGACGACCATGGTGGTTGGGTACTCGGGCGCGTCCAAATCGAAGATGGTGAGCGAGAGAGCGAGGGGAATGGAGCTAGGGTTCATGTACGGGGTGGGGAGGGTCTTATACAGCTTGGCGGCATGCGGGATGGGCGATGCGTGTGGTAGCCGCGCCATGGACGACGCACAGGCGTCCACCACGCTCCTGTGAGCAGTAGGAAGGAGAGAACAGGGGAGTTTTGCTGGGCCGGGCTGCACTGCCCATTTTGCCAGATGGGCCAAGTGCCCAGTAGCTTAGTTTTTTTATATTTTACATTTTGTTTACTGTTTTCTTTTATAGCTATTGTTTTGTATTTAGTTTAGATATTAAATGATTTTAGTTACAGTCTAAACTTCCCACATAATTACCTGCTGATATTTTTGGTGTTGTCCAAAAAGTTTGAGGTTATTTGGAAATGTTTGAAAATAGGTTTATATTTAAATGGGCATAATAAGTGTTTCTTGTCCACTTAAATTATGCCTAGGGCAATTCAAAAATCCATTTATGGTTGGTTCCTACATGTTAAATACTTAGTGAATATTTGCAAACCCTAGAACATTTTAATTTGACAGTTTGAAGAAATAAGAATTTGACTTGTTATTTGCAATTTGAATTTGAGGTCGGTTTGGAACAACTTGAGGATTAGAACTTTTTAATTATGATGACGTGGCACCATTAACATGAGTTTACTGTAGCATGACACCCGGGGTGTTACACACATCATCTTGGTGGCATGACATTGCATCAAGCAAGGTTTCATGTGTTTCTGATCATTTTTTATTTTTTTTTGGAATTAAAATGCCATGGCAATCCATGCATGTGTCCATGCCATGAGACCAATATATTTGAAAATTCCTTCTAATTTACTGCACATGGAATTAAATCGCACACAAGTATACAAATATGATTTTTCAACCATTATGGTTAGCCGTTGCATGTAGATGTAGTTCAAATTTGAATTACGGTCATTAAATGACTAGAAAATCACTTAAATGTCTTTAAAAGGTCAAATGACCGCTGAAATTTTCCAAATTTTCACATGACAGTTGCATTAGTGCACGTTAAACGTAGAAAAAAATTGAAGGCCGTAAGAGGAAGTTATCTCCCGTTTGTCATCAAACGTGTATTGTTCCCTCTCGCAACCACGAGCCTTCTAGTGAGTTACTCTAGTTTGTGAGGGGTGTGCGTCCAAACTTTGATCAAACAGGACAATTTTTTTACCACATCATCTTGGTGGCATGACAGTACATCAAGCAAGGTTTCATGTGTTTCTGATCATTTTTTATTTTTTTGGAATTAAAATGCCATGGCACTCCATGCATGTGTCCATGCCTGAGACCAATATGTTTGAAAATTTATTCTAATTTACTGCACATTGAATTAAATCGCACACAAGTACACCAAATATGATTTTTCAAACCGTTATGGTTAGCTGTTGCATGTACATATAGTTCAAATTTGAATTACAGTCATTAAATGGCTAGAAAATCATGTAAATGTCTTTAAAAGCTCAAATAACCCCTGAAATTTTCCAAATTTTCAAATGACAGTTGTATTAGTGCATGTTAAATGTAGAAACAATTTGAAGGCCGTAAGGGGAAGCTATCCCCCGTTTGTCATCAAACATGCATTATTCTCTCTCGGAAACACGAGCCTTCTAGTGAGTTGCTTCGGTTTGTGAGGGGTGTGTGTCCAAACTTTTACCAAATATACCAATTTTTTTACCACATCATCTTGGTGGCATGACATTACATCAAGCAAGCTTTCATGTGTTTCTCATCTTTTTTTAATTTTTTAGAATTTAAATGCCATGGCACTCCATGTTTAATTGTGTCATAGCCGTTAGACCAATATGTTTGAAAATTCCTTCCAATTTACTGCACATGGAATTAAATCGCACACAAGTACACAAAATATGACTTTTCAAACTGTTATGGTTAGTTGTTGCATGTAGATGCAGTTCAAATTTAAACTACGGTCATTAAATGGCTAGAAAATCACTTAAATGTCTTAAAAGATCAAATGACCCCTGAAATTTTTCAAAATTTGACATGACAGTTGTATTAGTACTACAATTTTTCTCGTACATTTAAAACACAATTCGTTGCCACTTTACTCCAAATTTGTCTTTCACAACTAATAAAAAATATCCACAACATCACACACAATTTGTTTGTAGGAATAGTTTGCGATGAAAATTTCTGGGTCTATTTAAGTCTTCCTCCTTAATCTTCGCTGGCTCGTCTGCTCAAGTGCCGGCAACCCCCGAATCCACGAATCCTAATCCCCATTCCCGCACCCCCTTCTTGCAAAGATGACACCGTGGAAACGCTTCGTGAAGGCCCATACGATGTCACGTCCTCCCTGAGCATCGCCGCCTGTGCCGAGAGCGCGTCCGCCTACGCCGAGAGTGCCGCTCCATCCGCATTGAGCGCGGACGCATCCACCGAGAGGGCGTCTGCGGCAGCTGATAGGGCAGCTGCAGCAGCCGAGACGGCTACACCTGCTGCAACGACGACGGCTGCAAACGCCGAGAGCGCTCGAGCTACCGCCCATGCCGCCAATGTCGCCCTGGCCCGGGTAGAGGCCATCCACGCCAAGATCAAGGACGCACATGCCAAGATATTCCAGGCCACCTCGAAATCCAGCATGCAACCCACATACGAAAAGGCGGTAGTGGCCATGGAGCACCTGCTTCCTCATGAGATCGCCGAGCGGGAGCTCGAGATGTAGGAGGCAGCGGAGATCGAGGAGTGCTGGGAGGAGGAGTTGCGCGTGGCCGAGGTCGAGGTAGAGAAGAGTCTGTCCGTCGAGGAATCGGCAGTGGAGTACCAACGCGAGCTCTAGCGCAACCACTACTACGAGTACTACAACCTTGAGGACGGCGCCAAGTACGAGGACGAGGACGCGGTCGACTTCAGCAGGGGGACGTGGAGTCCACCAACGGCGGCATTTCGCCAGGACAAGTCATCGACGTCTCATCTCACACTGGTGATGCATAGGCCGGTGCAGCGGCAGATTTGTTAAAATTATGCGTATTTAGGCTTTGTTTTTAATGCTGG
This sequence comes from Triticum urartu, assembly GCF_003073215.2. Taxonomy (NCBI): domain Eukaryota; kingdom Viridiplantae; phylum Streptophyta; class Magnoliopsida; order Poales; family Poaceae; genus Triticum; species Triticum urartu. The sequence goes on along the minus strand of NC_053024.1, from coordinate 187,272,857 downwards.
TCTTTTGTCAGAGCAATGTTTAGGTCAACTGACTCTGTTTAGTTACTAAAATTGCTCGATTCAGTAAGTGTGCTCTGTGTGCTGTACGCTCTTTTGTGTGCCCAAATTAGCAAGCGATGTTAAATTATGCAGTGATGTACCCGGGGAAATTTCCACCAAAATTTGAATTATCAAACTTATCCCATGCGCGTAAAGCAAAAGAATCGTTTGCGATGCACACAATCGTCTAAAGTGAATAGTGTCCGGCGGCACCGAGCGCAATGTTTCCTTCCACATTTTCAAATTTTTGGCCTACCGCCAAAATATCTACCCCCGCCCCATCCCCCCTTCCCCCCCCCCCTTTCTCCCCGACCACAAATCACATTTCCCCTGTTTCCTCCTTCCTTCCTTCTTAAGCTATAGCCGCTTTCTCGCTTGCTTCCTCTCTCTCGCTGTCTCGCATCCTACCGCCGGTGTCGCCATGGTCTTCTTCAATGACCTCTCCAGCGGTTCCTCCTCCGACGACGACTCCTTCGCCACCCGGGTATGCCTCTCTTCTCTTTCTCGGGCTATGACTTGGAATGAAGGATTTTAACCCGACGGTCGATTTGAGTCATTTCTTCCTTTTGTAGCTCCCTAGGACCATCAGCTGCAACAAATGGAGCGGGGTGGCTGAAGATCTGTCTGCTCGTTGTCACCATCAATCTCCATGCGTGAAGCTAGTTGCGTTTGAATCTGTGGACAGTGGGAGGAAGTTTCTGGTATGTGCAGAGAAGGTTAGACCCTCTTTCTTTGTTACAAATCATTTGTTAGATGTGATTTAGACACTTTCACGATCCCAAGCCATTCATACCACACCTTCAACCAAACGCATCCTAAGATAGTGTCACAGTTTGTACCTAGTATCTAAAAATGTTGCCATATCATCAACGGTGCCATTAGAAAATTATTTGGTATCACTTCAACAGTTTGTGTAGCCAACTTTGGTCCACACATCCGAGCAGCCAAGTAGTAAAATGTTAAATTTTTATGGCACGAAGGAACTGTTGGAAATATGCCCTAGAGGCAATAATAAATTGATTATTATTATATTTCCTTGTTCATGATAATCGTTTATTATCCATGCTATAATTGTATTGATAGGAAACTCAGATACATGTGTGGATACATAGACAACTCCATGTCCCTAGTGAGCCTCTAGTTGACTAGCTCGTTGATCAATAGATGGTTATGGTTTCCTAACCATGGACATTGGATGTCGTTGATAACGGGATCACATCATTAGGAGAATGATGTGATGGACAAGACCCAATCCTAAGCCTAGCACAAGATCATGTAGTTCATATGCTAAAGCTTTTCTAATGTCAAGTATCATTTCCTTAGACCATGAGATTGTGCAACTCCCGGATACCGTAGGAGTGCTTTGGGTGTGCCAAACGTCACAACGTAACTGGGTGACTATAAAGGTACACTACAGGTATCTCCAAAAGTGTCTGTTGGGTTGGCACAAATCGAGACTGGGATTTGTCACTCCGTGTGACGGAGAGGTATCTCTGGGCCCACTCGGTAGGACATCATCATAATGTGCACAATGTGATCAAGGAGTTGATCACGGGATGATGTGTTACGGAACGAGTAAAGAGACTTGCCGGTAACGAGATTGAACAAGGTATCAGGATACCGACGATCGAATCTCGGGCAAGTGTCGTACCGATAGACAAAGGGAATTGTATACGGGATTGATTAAGTCCTTGACATCGTGGTTCATCCGATGAGATCATCGTGGAACATGTGGGAGCCAACATGGGTATCTAGATCCCGTTGTTGGTTATTGACCGGAGAACGTCTCGGTCATGTCTGCATGTCTCCCGAACCCGTAGGGTCTACACACTTAAGGTTCGATGACGCTAGGGTTATAAAGGAAGTTTGTATGTGGTTACCGAATGTTGTTCGGAGTCCCGGATGAGATCCCGGACGTCACGAGGAGTTCCGGAATGGTCCGGAGGTAAAGATTTATATATGGGAAGTCTTGTTTTGGTTACCGGAAGAGTTTCGGGGTTTATCGGTAATGTACCGGGACCACCGGGAGGGTCCCGGGGGTCCACCAAGTGGGGCCACCAGCCCCGGGGGGGAACATGGGCTGTAGGGAGTGTTCCTTGGCCTACATGGGCCAAGGGCACCAGCCCCACTAAGGCCCATGCGCCTAAGAGAGAGAGAGGGGGCAAACCCTAATGGGATATGGGCCTTAGGGCCCATATTGGTGCGCCTCCCTCTCCCATCCCCTCTTGGCCGCCCCCTTGCCTCCCCATCTAGGGCTGCCGCCCCCCTAGGGGTGGGAACCCTAGAGGGGGCGCAGCCCCTCCCCTTCCCTATATATATTGAGGCATTGGGCTGCCCAGAAAACACGCGATTCAATCTCTCGTTGGTGCAGCCCTGCATCTCTCTCTCCCTCCTCTACTGTGGTGCTTGGCAAAGCCCTGCAGGATTGCCACGCTCCTCCATCACCACCACGCCGTTGTGCTGCTGCTGGATGGAGTCTTCCTCAACCTCTCCCTCTCTCCTTGCTGGATCAAGGCGTGGGAGACGTCACCGGGCTGCACGTGTGTTGAACGCGGAGGTGCCGTGCGTTCGGCACTTGGTCATCGGTGATTTGAATCACGACGAGTATGACTCCATCAACCCCGTTCTCTTGAACGCTTCCGCTTAGCGATCTACAAGGGTATGTAGATGCACTCTCCTTCCCCTCGTTGCTAGTCTCTCCATAGATAGATCTTGGTGACACGTAGGAAAATTTTGAATTTCTGCTACGTTCGCCAACAGTGGCATCATGAGCTAGGTCTATTGCGTAGATTCTATGCATGAGTAGAACACAAAGTAGTTGTGGGCATTGATTTTGCTCAATATGCTTGCCGTTACTAGTCTTATCTTGATTCGGCGGCATCATGGGATGAAGCGGCCCGGACCAACCTTACACGTACTCTTACGTGAGACCGGTTCCACCGACTGACATGCACTAGTTGCATTAGGTGGCTGGCGGGTGTCTGTCTCTCCCACTTTAGTCGGATCGGATTCGATGAAAAGGGTCCTTATGAAGGGTAAATAGCAATTGGCATATCACGTTGTGGTTTTGCGTAGGTAAGAAACGTTCTTGCTAGAAACCCATAGCAGCCACGTAAAACATGCAAACAACAATTAGAGGACGTCTAACTTGTTTTTGCAGGGTATGCTATGTGATGTGATATGGCCAAAGGATATGATGAATGATATATGTGATGTATGAGATGATCATGTTCTTGTAATAGGAATCACGACTTGCATGTCGATGAATATGACAACCGGCAGGAGCCATAGGAGTTGTCTTTATTTATTTATGACCTGCGTGTCAACTTAAACGTCATGTAATTACTTTACTTTATTGCTAACCGTTAGCTGTAGTAGTAGAAGTAATAGATGACGTGACAACTTCATGAAGACACGATGATGGAGATCATGATGATGGAGATCATGGTGTCATGCCGGTGACAAGATGATCATGGAGCCCCAAGATGGAGACCAAAGGAGCTATATGATATTGGCCATATCATGTCACTATTATTTGATTGCATATGATGTTTATCATGTTTATACATCTTATTTGCTTAGAACGACGGTAGTAAATAAGATGATCCCTCATTAAAATTTCAAGAAGTGTTCTCCCCTAACTGTGCACCGTTGCTACAGTTCGTCGTTTCTAAGCACGCCGTGATGATCGGGTGTGATGGATCCTTACGTTCACATACAACGGGTGTCGACGAGCCTAGCATGTACAGACATGGCCTCGGAACACATGCAAACACTTAGGTTGACTTGACGAGCCTAGCATGTACAGACATGGCCTCGCAACACAGAAGACCGAAAGGTCGAGCATGAGTCGTATAGAAGATACGATCAACATGAAGATGTTCACCGACGTTGACTAGTCCGTCTCACGTGATGATCGGGCACGGCCTAGTTGACTCGGATCATGTAATCACTTAGATGACTAGAGGGATGTCTATCTGAGTGGGAGTTCATAAGATGAACTTAATTATCCTGAACATAGTCAAAAGGAATTCGCAAATTATGTCGTAGATCGCGTTATAGTTGTACTGTTTAGATATGTTCCTAGAGAAAAATTAGTTGAAAGTTGATAGTAGCAATTATGCGGACTAGGTCCGTAAACTGAGGATTGTCCTCATTGCTTCTCAGAAGGCTTATGTCCTTAATGCACTGCTCAGTGTGCTGAATCTCGAATGTTGTTTGTGGATGTTGCGAACATCTGACATACACATTTTGATAACTACGTGATAGTTCGGTTAAACGGTTTAGAGTTGACGCACCAAAGACGTTTTGAAACGTCGCGAGACATATGAGATGTTTCGAGGGCTGAAATTGGGATTTCAGGCTTGTGCCCACGTCAAGAGGTATAAGACCTCCGACGATTTTCTTAACCTGCAAACTAAGGAGAAAAGCTCAATTGTTGAGCTTGTGCTCAGATTGTCTGAGTACAACAATCGCTTGAATCGAGTGGGAGTTGATCTTCCAGATGAGATAGTGATGTTTCTCCGAAGTCATTACCACCAAGCTGCTAGAGCTTCGTGATGAACTATAATATATCAGGGACATATATGATGATCCTTGAAATACTCGCGATGTTTGACACCGCGAAAGTAGAAATCAAGAAGGAGCATCAATTGTTGATGGTTAGTGAAACCACTAGTTTGAAGAAGGGCAAGGGCAAGAAGGGATACTTCATGAAACGGCAAATCAGCTGCTACTCTAGTGAAGAAACCCAAGGTTGAACCCAAACCCGAGACTAAGTGCTTCTGTAATAAGGGGAACAGCCACTGGAGCAGAATTACCCTAGATACTTGGTAGATTAGAAGGCTGGCAAGGTCGATAGAAGTATATTGGATATACATTATGTTAATGTGTACTTTACTAGTACTCCTAGTAGCACCAGGGTATTAGATACCGGTTCGGTTGCTAAGTGTTAGTAAACTCGAAATAAAAGCTACGGAATAAACGGAGACTAGCTAAATGTGAACTAACGATATGTGTTGGAAGTGTTTCCAATGTTGATATGATCAAATATCGTACGCTCCCTCTACCATCGAGATTGGTGTTTGCGTTGAGCATAGACATGATTGGATTATGTCTATCGCAATACGGTTATTCATTTAAGGAGAATAATGGTTACTCTGTTTATTTGAATAATACCTTCAATGGTCTTGCACCTAAAATGAATGGTTTATTAAATCTCGATCGTAGTGATACACATGTTCATGCCAAAAGATAGTAATGATAGTACCACCTACTTGTGGCACTGCCACTTAAGTCATATCGGTATAAAACGCATGAAGAAGCTCCATGTAGATGGATATTTGGACTCACTCATTTTTAAAAAGTTTGAGACATGCGAACCATGTCTATTGGTGTGTATGCATGAAGAAACTCCATGCAAATGGACCGTTTGGACTCACTTGATTTTGAATCACTTGAGGCATGCAAATCATACCACATGGGCAAGATGACTGAAAGCCTCGGTTTCAGTAAAATGGAACTAGAAAGCAAATTGTTGGAAGTAATACATTTTGATGTGTATAGTCCAATGAGTGCTGAGGCATGTAGTGGATATCGTTATGTTCTTTCTTCACAGATGATTTGAGTAGATGTTGAGTACATTTACTTGATGAATCACGAGTCTGAATTATTGAAAGGTTCAAGTAATTTCAGTGTGAAGTTGAAAGATCGTCGTGACAAGAGGATAAAAGATCTATGATATGATCATAGAGATGAATATCTGAAGTACGAGTTTGGCACAAAATTAAGACATTGTGGAAATCGTTTCACAACTAATACAGCCTGGAACACCATAGTGTGATGGTGTGTCCGAACATCATAACTGCACCCTATTGGATATGATGCATACCATGATGTCTCTTATCGAATTACCACAATAGTTTATGGGTTAAGCATTAGAGACAACCACATTCACTTTAAATAGGGCACCACGTAATTCCGATGAGATGACACCGTAGGAACTATGGTTTAGAGAAACCTAAGCTGTCATTTCTTAAAAGTTTGGGGCTGCGACGCTTATGTGGAAAAGTTTCAGGCCGATAAGCTCGAACCCAAAGCGGATAAATGCATCTTCATAGGACAACCCAAAAAACAGTTGGGTACACCTCCTGTCTCAGATCCGAAAGCAATAAAGGATTGTTTCTAGAATCGGGTCCTTTCTCGAGGAAAAGTTTCTCTCGAAAGAATTGAGTGGGAGGATGGTGGAGACTTGATGAGGTTATTGAACCGTCACTTCAACTAGTGTATAGCAGGGCACAAAGAGTTGTTCCTGTGGCACCTACACCAATTGAAGTGGAAGCTTATGATATTGATCATGAGACTTCGGATCAAGTCACTCCCAAACCTCGTGGGATGACAAGGATGCGTACTACTTCAGAGTGGTACGTAATCCTATCTTGGAAGTCATGTTGCTAGACAACAATGAACCTACGAGCTATGGAGAAGCGATGGTGGGCCTGGATTCCGATAAATGGCTTGAGGCCATATAATCCGAGAGAGGATCCATGTATGAAAACAAAGTGTAGACTTTGGAAGAACTACTTGATGGTCGTAAGGCTGTTGAGTGTAGATGGATTTTAAAAGGAAGACGGACAATGATGGTAAATGTCACCATTAAGAAAGCTCAACTTGTCGTTAAGATGTTTTCTGACAAGTTCAAGGAGTTGACTACGGTGAGATTTTCTCACTCGTAGCGATGCTAAGAGTCTGTTGGAATTATATTAGCGATTACTGCATTATTTATAAAATCTTGCAGATAGGATGTCAAAACATTGTTTCCTCGATGTTTTTTTTTTGAGGAAAGGTTGTATGTGATACAAACCGGAAGGTTTTGTCAATCCTGAAAAGATGCTAATAAGGATGCAAAGCTCCAGCAATCCTTGTGAGGACTGGAGTGAGCATCTCGGAGTTGGAATGTACATTTTGATGAGATGATCAAAGATTTTGGGTTTATACAAAGTTTATGAGAAACTTGTATTTCCAAAGAAGTGAGTGGGAGCACTATAGAATTTCTGATGAGTATATGTTTTAACATATTGTTGATCGGAAATGACGTAGAATTTCTGGAAAGCATATAGGGTTATTGGAAAGTGTTTTCAATGGAAAGCCTGGATTAAGCTACTTGAGCATTGAGCATCAAGATCTATAAGGATAGATCAAAACGCTTAATGGTACTTTCAAATGAGCACATACCTTGACATGATCTTGAAGTTGTTCAAGATGGATCAGTCAAAGAAGGAGTTCTTGCCTGAGTTGTAAGGTATGAAGTTAAGATTTAAAGCTCGACCACGGCAGAATAGAGAGAAAAGACGAAGGTCGTCCCCTATGCTTAAGACATAGGCTCTACAGTATGCTATACTGTGTGCTGCACCTGAAGTGTGCCTTGCCATGAGTCAGTCAAGGGGTACAAGAGTGATCCAAGAACGGATCACAGGACAGTGGTCAAAGTTATCCTTAGTAACTAGTGGACTAAGGAATTTTCTCGATTATGGAGGTGGTAAAAGAGTTCGTCGTAAAGGGTTACGCCGATGCAAACTTTGACGCTAATCCAGATTATTCTGAGTAGTAAACTGGATTCGTATAGTAGAACAGTTATTTGGAATAGCTCCAAATAGAACGTGGTAGCTGCATCTAGGAGATGACATAGAGATCTGAAAGGTTCAGACCCGTTGACTAAAACCTCTCTCACAAGCAACATGATCAAACCCAGAACTCTTTGGGTGTTAGTCACATGGCGATGTGACCTGTGAGTGTTAATCACATGGCGATGTGAACTAGATTATTGACTCTAGTGCAAGTGGGAGACTGTTGGAAATATGCCCTAGAGGCAATAATAAATTGATTATTATTATATTTCCTTGTTCATGATAATCGTTTATTATCCATGCTATAATTGTATTGATAGGAAACTCAGATACATGTGTGGATACATAGACAACTCCATGTCCCTAGTGAGCCTCTAGTTGACTAGCTCGTTGATCAATAGATGGCCATGGTTTCCTAACCATGGACATTGGATGTCGTTGATAACGGGATCACATCATTAGGAGAATGATGTGATGGACAAGACCCAATCCTAAGCCTAGCACAAGATCATGTAGTTCATATGCTAAAGCTTTTCTAATGTCAAGTATCATTTCCTTAGACCATGAGATTGTGCAACTCCCGGATACCGTAGGAGTGCTTTGGGTGTGCCAAACGTCACAACGTAACTGGGTGACTATAAAGGTACACTACAGGTATCTCCGAAAGTGTCTGTTGGGTTGGCACGAATCGAGACTGGGATTTGTCACTCCGTGTGACGGAGAGGTATCTCTGGGCCCACTCGGTAGGACATCATCATAATGTGCACAATGTGATCAAGGAGTTGATCACGGGATGATGTGTTACGGAACGAGTAAAGAGACTTGCCGGTAACGAGATTGAACAAGGTATCAGGATACCGACGATCGAATCTCGGGCAAGTGTCGTAACGATAGACAAAGGGAATTGTATACGGGATTGATTAAGTCCTTGACATCGTGGTTCATCCGATGAGATCATCGTGGAACATGTGGGAGCCAACATGGGTATCCAGATCCCGCTGTTGGTTATTGACCGGAGAACGTCTCGGTCATGTCTGCATGTCTCCCGAACCCGTAGGGTCTACACACTTAAGGTTCGATGACGCTAGGGTTATAAAGGAAGTCTGTATGTGGTTACCGAATGTTGTTCGGAGTCCCGGATGAGATCCCGGACGTCATGAGAAGTTCCGGAATGGTCCGGAGGTAAAGATATATATATGGGAAGTCCTGTTTTGGTTACCGGAAGAGTTTCGGGGTTTATCGGTAATGTACCGGGACCACCGGGAGGGTCCCGGGGGTCCACCAAGTGGGGCCACCAGCCCCGGGAGGCCACATGGGCTGTAGGGAGTGTTCCTTGGCCTACATGGGCCAAGGGCACCAGCCCCACTAAGGCCCATGCGCCTAAGAGAGAGAGAGGGGGCAAACCCTAATGGGATATGGGCCTTAGGGCCCATATTGGTGCGCCTCCCTCTCCCATCCCCTCTTGGCCGCCCCCTTGCCTCCCCATCTAGGGCTGCCGCCCCCCTAGGGGTGGGAACCCTAGAGGGGGCGCAGCCCCTCCTCTTCCCTATATATATTGAGGCATTGGGCTGCCCAGAAAACACGCGATTCAATCTCTCGTTGGTGCAGCCCTGCATCTCTCTCTCCCTCCTCTGTTGTGGTGCTTGGCAAAGCCCTGCAGGATTGCCACGCTCCTCCATCACCACCACGCCGTTGTGCTGCTGCTGGATGGAGTCTTCCTCAACCTCTCCCTCTCTCCTTGCTGGATCAAGGCGTGGGAGACGTCACCGGGCTGCACGTGTGTTGAACGCGGAGGTGCCGTGCGTTCGGCACTTGGTCATCGGTGATTTGAATCACGACGAGTACGACTCCATCAACCCCGTTCTCTTGAACGCTTCCGCTTAGCGATCTACAAGGGTATGTAGATGCACTCTCCTTCCCCTCGTTGCTAGTCTCTCCATAGATAGATCTTGGTGACACGTAGGAAAATTTTGAATTTCTGCTACGTTCGCCAACAGGAACTGGGTATCAAAGCAACTAGGTGCTCTGGAGTCTGGGTCCCTGATTTTTTTCCGCTGCATCGGCTCGCCAGTGCAGGGCACCAGTGCGAGATGTAGCAACAATTGTCTTTACACCAGTTTTGGCATACATAGTGGATGGACTTAGTGCTATTAGTTCTATATTACTAAATTAGTGCATGTACACACCTGTTAGTATCAATTGGTTGTCATCCAAATATTGTCGCTATGTTGTTGCAGTTATATTTACCTTCCTCATAAAATGTTCAATTTGTTATTTATAGTTACATGAGTAAGAACTTGTAGCGTTGTTGCAGTTAATTATAGCTTCTGATGTTTCAGAGTTTGGTTGTTGTCTCAGTAGCAATTAATTCATTTGCACATTGATCTTTTTGAGAAGATATGTCATAATTAACCTATTTCTTCAGTTTTTCAAAATAAGTATTGGTGATTTTCTATGTTGCTATAAACCCATTTCCCTACAATTGTTACTGGTCCATTTTTAAATATTATAAGATGAACGAAAGTGTTCTTACTTGGAGTGGGTTGATCAAGAGTGGCCACAGTCTTCGAAGATGTGTCTAGCAAAGCTCTGGAGCATGTACGAGGAAGAGAACAGAGGTAGGCATAGAGAAAGTGTTGTCAATGTTGAAGAATATTTGAAGATGCGGGATAAAAAAGAGGAAGGTGGAGAATGAGCTCAGATTTTTTAAATCAGACTTTGCTAAGATGGTGTTGGCGAAGGAGGAGGCACTTTCCAGTTGGACTGTGCAAAACAGGTTTTTACTAAACTAAAAGCAGAGGTGGATAAGACATTCCTGGATGATCTCGATTAGGGAAATGTATATATTGTTCTAATATTGTTCTTATGAAGTTGAACTAGTTATATAATGTACTGTGTTGTTTTTCAGGTAGCTATCGTACTGTGATGTTAAAATATATTTATGTGCCTGATATGAAATTGGCAAACAATTGTTTGATATGAAATGTGAATTTGCGTAATACTGGAATTATTAACTGTAAACTAATAAACCTGCTAAATGGGTCATGAAACTTTGCAAATGGTTCTAGCAGTAAAAGCGCTTGTGATGGATAGCCCAATGCCACACAGTTTTCTTCATCAAATCGTGTGTGATGTAGTTGACAAAAACAAAAGATTAACCAAGCAGAGCATGTGTGATAGTTACACCCCAACCCTATAGCCAACATGTATAACAATTAGCTATAAATATGTGTTGCTTTATTAGTACATGACACACCTTCCACTCTCACACAGTGCCTAGCAACATGTGTTGTAGCTGGCTCTTGCATCAGAGCCTGCTTAGAGCAAGTATAATAGCAGACTTATAGCCTGCTTACATGGCAATTTTGCCTATATGAAGAAGAGATACGTGAAAAAGTAAGGGGAGTGAACTCTCATGCAAGAGCCAAGCTATATGCGGATTTCTAGGCCAATACAATAAATATGAAGAAAGAGATAGAAAGAAGACGAGAAAAAATAATACTCTTATAGCCAACCTTATAGATAACCTTATTGTATGAGTGGCTATAAGTGATGGTTATATATGACATGACAACACCATATAGCCAGCAGTTGGCTATATTATTAACCATGCTCTTAGTTTATTCCTTACAACCTACTCACTATACCTTGTTGTACTTGCTCTTGCTCTTGCTCTTAGGCTAGTAGCAATTTGGACCCGTAAGAGCAAGTACAAGACGATGACATAGGCAGGTCGTACGACTTTAAATATTATATTTTTTATGAGTTAGCAGAGAGAGAAGAGGAGAGAGAAGAGAAGTGGGCTACTCACTAACAGCCGACTGTAGCACGTGCTCCTAGACACTCTGTGAGAGCGAGAGGTGGACCATGTATCAATAAAATAGTACAAATTTATACGCATCTATTATACTTGTCGGCTACAAGGCTGACTATAGATGACGTGGCAAGATCATATGGCTAACAGCTGGCTATACTATTAACCATGCTCTAAGAGTATCTCCAACAGCCGCGCCAAAAGACGTGCACGCGCGGTAAACTGGCTTTTTAGCGCGCGTGGAACGTTTTCGTGCGCTCCAGCGGTGGCGGGAAACTAACGCGCGGGGGAAAAAGGCGGCAACTCTCGCGCTAGATTTGGCGCACCGCGTCCGACGCGCCTATAAATTACAACGCCCTCTGCTGCTCTCTCTCGCTCCCTCTACCGTTTTCTCTCCTCGCCGCCGACACGACACCACCGCGCCACCATGCCACCTCGCTGTCGGGGAGCTTCGGGCTACCACGGCGTCCGCGTGCGTCCGTCCGGCACCTACTCCGCCGAGATTCGGTCGGGCGGCGGCGTGCGTCTCGGCCTCGGAACCTTCGACACCGCTCAGGATGGCGCCTGCGCGTACGACGCTGCGGCGTGGCGCCTCCGGCGATCCCGTTGGGACATGAACTTCACCGACGTGGTGACGCGGGAGCGGGCACTGGAGTTGGCGCCTTTCCCGCGGCTTATCACCGACGAGGATCGTTGCAAGAACCGGAGGCGGGAGCGCCGTCTCAGCCTAGCCGAGATGGACGAGAAAAGCCATGACGCTGTGGAGCCAACGCTTCCCGCAAGACATCATCAACGAGGAACAGTTCTTCGCCGAAAGGAGGGCGGAGAGGGCGGAGAGGGAGGAGAGGAGGAAGGAGCGAGCCGCCTATCGCGACGATTCCACGTTCGCTAAATTCAACATCAAGCTAAAAGATGCGTCGTCCTAGGACTCCAACGACAAGCGGTTCTTTGACGCCTACGCTCAGACGTCGGAGGAGGACATCACCGAGACAGAATCTGAGTCGGAAAATGACAAGTAGTAGTACTTTTTCGTTTTATTTTGTATCGTAAAAGCAGGCTAGGAGAAGACTATGAACTATCTATGTACTATTTTGTATCATAGAAGCAGGCTATATGCCGATCTATCTCCATATTTGTACTATTGGAACTAAATATGTATCGAATCGCAGTTCATATAAAAAAGATGAAATATAGCGCGCCTGCTAAAGCGGTTTGGACGTGCTTTATTTTGTGACGGTTGCTGAAGCCAGCGAATCGCCGCGCACAAAACCTGACTCTCCCGATGCTGTATTCTGATTTTTTTTTAACGCGCGGCTGTTGAGATCCTCTGAATGCATATGCGGCAGTCTTGAAGTCTACTGGTACTAACGAACGACGACGACGAAAGAGAGCCGCGACACCCGGTCCAGTCCAAATGTCCAATCCAAGTATCCAAGTCCAAGGTGTGCGAAATTTCGGCAAGCTGCCAAAAACTCCTCTTGCCAGCACCCGTCCGGCCGCCCCCACAAGCCACGAAATCCTCGCCCGTTTAGCCACACAGCCAGCGGCCGGCGACGCACCCGAAGCGCGCGATAGTCAATCCCTCGGCGGGCCACGAGCGCGAGAGAAGCAGCGGCAGCGATGGAGCCGGAGGGGGTGCGGCACCGGATGGTGGAGGTGGCCAAGGGGGTGCGGCTGCACGTGGCGGAGGTGGGGCCCGAGAACGGTCCCGTGGTGCTGCTCGTGCACGGCTTCCCGGACCTCTGGTACGGCTGGCGCCACCAGATGGTCGCCCTGGCGGCCCGGGGCTTCCGCGCCGTCGCGCCCGACATGCGCGGCTACGGCGACTCCGACGTCCCGCCCTCCGCGGGCTCCTACTCCATCTTCCACCTGGTCGGCGACCTCGTCGCCCTCATCGCCGACCTCGCTCAGCCCCAGGTCTTAGCATCGAACCCCTTCGCCCTTCGAGATCCCCCACGCCGGCCATGCTCCTTGCTAAGATTGCTGTTCGATTCTCGGGTTCGCGTGGCAGGTGTTCGTGGTTGGGCACGACTGGGGCGCACTCGTGGCATGGCAGCTCTGCCTGCTCCGGCCGGACCTTGTGCGGGCGCTCGTTAACCTCAGCGTGGCCTACCACCCGCGCAGCTCCGAGGGGAGCCCGCTCCAGGTCGTCAGGGCCTTGTGCGGGGAAGACCACTACATGTGCCGTTTCCAGGTGGAGCCCTTCATCTCCTTTCTGTCCTGCTTATAGCAGACAGAATCAATGTCATTATGAGTTGTGTTCATCTGTCCTGACGACTTTATTGGATAGGGGTCTGTTTACTGGTCGTGGCAAAACAATTGAACCGGTTCATAGTTGTTGGCATAATTTCGTATGTTAGACGATTGTCTTCATGGTGGGCTGTTCGTGATGCTTACCAAGGGATCGAACCAAACTAGATTATTCGAACTTCGGAATTCCAGATAGATAACAATGGAGAAATGGTAATAAACAAGAAATATCGGTATATTGGATTGGAGGTTGAGTAGTGTTTTTCACTAAGGAAATTGAGTTATTGGTTCAATTGAAATTGGATACTTCGTATTGTCTTTTTTGAAGCTGGTAACTTAACATTATCGCATTCCTGAGATACATAGTAGGTAAAACCATTGTTTCTTGAAATATGCCAAATTTATTTGTTGAAGCTTTATTTGCTATGCAATCACACCTATGTCCTTATCAGGTTAGGAACCCGAGTACCTTAAGTACTATAAATCTTCAGTAACAAACTTTAGTTCTTATTGACATTGTGCTTTTGTTGAAACCCAAAAATTAGAATATCGCATTTTCAAGATATGGAGTGTGCAAGGCTCCAAGTAAAAGCATTTTCTTGAAAGACACCATGCTTTGCAAACAACAACATGGATCTTTATCTTTACTGTTATAAAGATTTCACTCGGTGATGGCGGTCTGCTCACTTTCAGGCCACATCACATGTTTGACATGACAAATGCCTGATATGTTAGCAGATGTAGATGATTTGGTCTTGTTTTAATCCATTTTGATCTGTAGCAACACAAGGAATTGAACGTGTATCCGTAAGTATAGGGGAAAACATCTCTGTAACAAGCACAAAAAAAATTCAGGGAGCACACAACTGTTAGAGTTATATCTATATATCCATGTAGCCTTTTCCTTTTGTCTTTACCCCATTGTATAAGGGGTTTTCTGTATATTACCTGCACCTGTACATGTATATATACTGGCCTATGGCCCCATGGGAATACAAGTTGCATATTCCTAACATGGTATTAGAGCTTAGGTTTTTTTTTTCCGCACGCGCAACTCGTGCTCAGATCCAATCACGCCGCTGCGTTTCTCCTCTCCGGCTGCGCTGCTCCACCCGTTCCGCTACTCCCGCCGAGGCGGCCGCTGCTGCTCTACTCCCATCCACCGCGGTCTCTCCCCTGATCCAGCCGCAAGTCTCTATCCGCCCGTGTGCCCAGCTGGTCTCTTCTGCTGCTCTGTCTTGCGTTACGTGGTGCAGCTGCTGCTTCCTGCCGCTACGTGGTGCTGCTGCTGCTCCTGATCTGGTCCACTACGTGGTGCAGCTGCTACTCCTAATCTGATCAGCTGCTTTGACCGGTTGGCAGCCTGACAGGCTTAAAAAAAGTCACTTTGTTCGAGCAGATGTGCGGGCATTGCTGCCGGTTGCCTTTCGACGGCGTCCCTTATACTGACCCCGTCTCACATGCACCATCTCTCGGTGCTTGGTGCTCGTCCAACCGTGATGTCATGTTCTTTGTCGTCTTCCGCGCACGGTGATTGTCGCTCTACACCGACTCCTCTCGCGACTTTCACCCGCTCTGTTGGTGCAGATGACTCCATCGACCACGCCTCGCACACGCGCCTTCCCTTGGCTCTCGGGGCTTGTCTGCATGCGCCCTCGTCTCCACCTTCGGGCTCTGCAGATGATACTAGTCATGCTACACCGCCTCCTCTAGCGGTTTCCACAGATGGTGGTGGGCGCTACTTTTTCGGTGATCCTGCGCCAACTACTTCGGCTATGTACTTCACCGAGCAGGAGATTGTCCGACTTCGTGATCTGCTGATTGCCTCCGGCTCTTTGTTGCCGGGTGCATCTTCATCGACCTCTTCAGCCGAGCCTTTGACTGAGCAGGAGATTACACGACTTCGATGCTTGCTAGCTGTGTCCTCTGGTTCTTCATCGACGGGTTCTGCTGGTTCTGCTACCGACTCTTCTGGCATTGTGGAACCACCTTCTACACAAGCAGGTACATCTCCGTGGATTCTTGATACTGGAGCATCTTTTCATATGACTCATGATTCGTCCACCCTGTCCTCTACTCGACCTCTCGATTCTCCTGTTCATGTTCTTACTGCTGATGGTACCTCTCTCCCGGTTACTGGCCGGGGCATTCTTAGCACTTCATCTTTTCATGTTCCTGATGTTGCTCATGTTCCCCGACTAACCATGTAGCTCATGTCTGGTGGCCAGATTGTTGACTCTGGTTGTCGTGTCATTCTCGACTTTGACTCTTGTTCCGTTCTGGACCGTCATACCGGTGCTCTCCTTGGTGCTGGCCCCCGGCGCCGTGACTCTCAGGGTCTCTGGGAGCTTGACTGGCTTCACCTACCCTCCGCTGCTACCACCGCCAGTCTCTCCGCCTCTATTGCCTTGTCTACCAGCTCTTTTCAGCAGTGGCATCATCGCCTTGGTCATTTGTGTGGCTCTCGTCTCTCCTCTTTAGTTCGACGCGGTCTTCTTGGATCCGTCTCCGGCGGTGTGTCTTTAGACTGTCAAGGTTGTCGTCTCGGTAAACAGATCCAGTTACCTTATCCTCATAGCGAGACCGTGTCTCAGCGTCCTTTCGACCTTGTTCACTCTGATGTTTGGGGTCCAGCTCCCTTTGCCTCGAAGGGAGGTCATCGCTACTATATTATCTTTATAGATGATTTCTCTCGACACACATGGATATATTTTATGTCTTCTCGTAGTGAGGTCTTATCTATCTATAAGTGTTTTGCTGCCATGATTCACACTCAGTTTTCTACGCCTATTCGTGTGTTCCGTGCTGACTCTGCTTGAGAGTATATCTCCAAGATGTTGCGTGGATTTCTTGCCGAGCAGGGTACTCTGTAACGCCCTCGATGCGACTATATCTCCCACGTGTCGAAGCACGACTTAGAGGCATAACCGCATTGAAAGCAATGTCGCAAGTGAGGTAATCTTCACACAACCCATGTAATAAAATAGGGGAAGAAGTTACATAGTTGGCTTACAATCGCCACTTCACACAATTACATGAATAAAGCATTACATCATCCAGATACAAACAAGGTCCGACTACGGAGCCAAAATAAAAGAAGAACCCCAAATGCGACAAAGGTCCCCGATCGACCCCAACTGGGCTCCACTACTGATCAACTAGAACGAAGCAACACAAAGGACAAGATCTTCATCGAGCTCCTCCTGAGCTTGGTTGCGTCATCTGCACGGTCTCATCGGCACCTGCAAGCTGGTTTTGGAAGTATCTGTGAGCCACGGGGATTCAGCAATCTCGCACCCTCGCGATCAAGACTATTTAAGCTTATGGGTAAGGTAAAGGTATGGGGTGGAGCTGCAGCAAGCGACTAGCATATATGGTGGCTAACATACGCAAATGAGAGCGAGAAGAGAAAGCAAAGCACGGTCGATAAAAGTATGATCAAGAAGTGATCCTATAACAACCTACGTCAAGCATAACTCCAACACCGTGTTCACTTCCCGGACACCGCCGGCAAGAGACCATCACGGTAACACACGCTGTTGAATCATTTTAATTAAGTTAAGGTTCAAGTTATCTACAACCGGACATTAACAAATTCCCATCTGCCCATAACCGCGGGCACGGCTTTCGAAAGTTCAAATCCCTGCAGGGGTGTCCCAACTTAGCCCATCACAAGCTCTCACGGTCAACGAAGGAATAGACCTCCTCCCGAGACATTCCGATCAGACTCGGTATCCCGGTACAACAAGACATTTCGACAGGGTAAAACTAAACCAGCAACACCGTCCGAATGTGCCGACAAAACCCGATAGGAGCTGCACATATCTCTTTCTCAGGGCACACCGGATTGTCTAAACTTCCGGTAGGCCAGCCCAGAGTTGCCCCTGGTGGCCACCGGCGGCTGACAAGTTGGACCAACACTCATAGAAGCACTGGCCCGGGGGGTAAAATAATGATGACCCTTGAGTCCGCGAAACCCAAGGGAAAAAAGAGACTAGGTGGCGAATGGTAAAACCAATGTTGGGCATTGCTGGAAAAGCTTTACTTAAGGCGAACTGTCAAGGGGTTCCCATAATAGCCCAACCGCGTAAGGAACGCAAAATCCTGGAACATAACACCGATATGACGGAAACTAGGGCGGCAAGAGTGGAACAAAACACCAGGCATAGGGCCGAGCCTTCCACCCTTTACCAAGTATATAGATGCATTAATTAAATAAGATATATTGTGATATCCCAACAAGTAAACATGTTCCAACAAGGAACAACATCTCCATGTTCCAACGAGGAACAAACTTCAATCTTCACCTGCAACTAACAACGCTATAAGAGGGGCCGAGCAAAGCGGTAACATAGCCAATCAACGGTTTGCTAGGACAAGGTGGGTTAGAGGCTTGGTTCAACAATATAGGAGGCATGATAAGCAAGTGGTAGGTATCGTAGCATTGGCATAGCAAAAGAGCGAGCAACTAGCAAGCAAAGATAGAAATGATTTCGAGGGTATGGTCATCTTGCCTGAGATCCCGCAAGGAAGAAAAACGAGTTCATGACGAAGACAAACGGACGTAGACGAACGAAACCTCACAACACGACGTTACCGGATCCAACCTGAAGAAGCAAACACCGGAAAAGAAGCATACAACATGGTAAAACAACCATCACATAACATGGCATGATGCACAATCAAGTATGATGCATGTCCGGTTTAAAGAGGCATGGCATGGCAAAATGCACAAACAAAACTACAAATTAAGTGGAGCTCAATATGCAACGGAGTTGCATATTGAAGAAAACACCACATGACTTATTTAGTTCGATCTTGTTTATGAACCCAACAATATTAAATGTTGTTAAACATGGCAAGAGGGTGAAGCAAAGGTAAACTACCTATCTAGTCAAGGTTAAATGAGGCCGGAAACAACGAACAACAAATTCCGGTAAATCCCCATGTGCATATATTAGGTTTGGTACTGTTCTGCCCTAAACCATATTTTATAGTTGTTAAACATGCAAAGTGATGCCACCATGTTAAACTAGACATTTTTCTACCCCATTTCCATATAAAGTTTATTCAATTCGGAGCTACGGTTGAATAGTTATGAATTAAATCATTTTAGCATGGCATAGGAGCAAATTTAAATAAACATCATTTTAAACATTTTAAACATCGATGAAAGTTGCATATTATTAAACTAGACAAAATTCTGAGCAAGTTTCATATATTAAGTTTTTCCATATGATGCTTAGTTATTAAGTTATTATATGCATGTACTAAGAGGGTTTTTCTGCAAAACAGACGTCTCTGGATAAATAGGAAAAACGCAGAACCTGAAAAAAACTTTATGGGCCGAAACAGAGGCAGACTGGGTGCTCACCCTAGTGGACCGAGGCCCAGTAGGCGAGACAGGCCGGCGGCCGGTCAGGTGGGTCGACGGGCAAGCTAGGCCTTGGAGGCCATGGGCCCATGGGGCGCTGGACGGGGCCCACGCGCAGAGGGATCGTCCCCGACCTCTTGCCGAGGCGAGACGAGACATGGCAGCGGTGGCGAAACGGCGATGCTCCGAGGCGCAGACGAGGCAAGGCGAGACGGGAAGGCCTGGGCGGATTTGGCCCCAAGGACCTCATTCTCGGCGACGGCGAGGTCGGTGGGTCGGGAAGCTCTCTCCGGCAGCAGTCCCTGGTGAGAGAGGGAACAGTTGAGAGAGAGAGGGGAAGAAAATAGGAGAAGAAAGGGAGAGGCGCGGGTCTGGCCTGAGAGATGGCGGCGCGCCGGCGAGGTCCGGTCACCGGAGGACGCGTCGAGGCGGCGGGGTCCTCCGACCGGCGACGTGGAGGCTGGATCGGGAGGAGCGGCGCTCAGGGTCCGGGCGACGGAGTGCAGGGAGGACGCGAGCGCGAGGACGGGCCCCGATGAGCTCCGCGGGCTCATCCCGGGCCTAGGCGGGCCACGGCGGCGCGGGAGGCAGGGGGACGCGTGGCGACGCATGATTGGAGGGGAGCGGCGCTTAGGTGGGTTCTGGTGGCGGCGCGGCGATTGGGGCGGCGACAAGTGGCGGCGGGGGAGCGGGCACGCACGGATTTCAAGGAAAGGAGGTGGGAGGCGGCTGGAGGATGATTGGGGCACGGAAATTTAGGAGGAGGGGTAGGTAGCTGCCCAAAATGGAAGGGGAGGAGGTTTATATAGGGCAGGTTCTAGGGTTAGGGGGTTTAGGGGGGTTTTCGGACCCTCCGATCGCGATCCGATGGCTCCAGTCGCGAGGATGGAGTAGGTGGGCTGCAGGTGAGTGGAAGTGGGCTTTGCAGGAGGGTTAGGCTGAGAGGAGAGGGGAGAGATGCAGTCCGGCATGGTTTTTGGGGACCGAAAACGTCCGACGAAAAGACCGGCTACTATTGCCGCTATATTTATCCGTTGGGGCATCAAACGGACTCCGATTGCGATGAAACTTGACAGGCGGTCTATCTATACTATAATAAGACCACACGCCAACTTTCAACCCAATCCGAGAACATTTTCCGGCCACTTATAAAATAATATTTTGGACATGCCGCGGGCGCGTGCAAGTGTGTTTGGACTCAGAGCAGACAACGGAAGGAACGAGGAGAACCCGGACGAATGCAAGTTTTGAAAACATGATGATGCAATGCACATGATGACATGATGAAATGCAACACGCAAGCAAATGACATGGCAACGACAGCGAATAACTGGAGGACACCTGGCACATCGGTCTCGGGGCGTCACATACTCTTGCTCAGTTCTCTTGTCCTGGTGCTCATGCTCAGAATGGCGTGGCTGAGCGCAAGTATCGTCACCTTCTTGAGACGGCTCGTGCGTTGATGATCGCCGCCTCACTTTTGGGCTGAGGCTGTCTCCACTTCCACCCATCTCATCAACCTTCAGCCGTCCACTGCTTTGCAGGGCGGTGTTCCTTTCGAGCGTCTCTTTGATCGTTCTCCTGATTACTCAACGCTTCGTTTGTTTGGTTGTGTTTGCTATGTTCTTCTTGCCCCTCGTGAACGCACCAAACTGACCGCTCAGTCTGTTGAGTGTGTCTTCTTAGGCTATAGTGACGAGCATAAGGGCTATCGTTGTTGGGATCCTATCGGTCGTCGGATGCGTATTTCTCGGGATGTAACTTTTGACGAGTCTCGTCCTTTCTACCCGCGTCCATCTTCCTCGACCTTTTCAGTGGAGGATATCTCTTTCCTCACTTTTCCTGACACGCCTCCCTCTGTGCCCAGTATTCCTATTCCTCGTCCTGCTGTTGCAGATCCGACGCCATCCTCTCCTACAGATTCTTCCCCTCCCTCATCGCATGACTCTCCACCTTCATCACCGACACATTTCCCAACTCCACCTTCATCACCGATACCTTCCCCTTCTCCACCTTCATCATCGCTACATTCCCCGTCTTCACCTCCAGTGATTCCACCTCTTCCCTCCTTTCCTTTTCATTATACTCGTCGTCCACGTGTTGTGGATAAATCCACTGACGTGCCATCTACTTCTGGTGCGGCGTCCTCCTCATCTCAGCCGACTTATGGTCTTCGGGTTCGGCCTCGCCCTCCCCCTGACCGCTATTCTCCTAGTCGATATGCTCTTTCGGTTGTACTTGAGCCTACGTCTTATCGCGATGCTGTTGTTCATCCTGAATGGCAGTTTGCGATGGCAGAGGAGCTTGCTGCTCTTGAGCGCACTGGCACGTGGGATCTTGTTTCTCTTCCTCCCGGTGTTCGTCCCATCACTTGTAAGTGGGTCTACAAGGTTAAGACTCGCTCGGATGGTTCTCTTGAGCGTTACAAAGCTCGTCTTGTGGCTCGTGGTTTTCAGCAGGAGCATGGTCGTGATTACGATGCGACATTTGCTCCTGTGGCCCATATGACCACTATCCGCACACTTCTCGCCGTGGCCTCTATTCGCCATTGGTCTGTTTCTCAACTTGATGTTAAGAATGCCTTTCTTAATGGTGAGCTGCGTGAGGAGGTATACATGCAGCCCCCACCTGGGTATTCTGTTCCTGATGGCATGGTCCGTCGTCTTCGTCGCTCTCTCTATGGCCTTAAGCAAGCCCCTCGCGCCTGGTTTGAGCGTTTTGCCTCTGTGGTGACTGCCGCTGGTTTTTCGGCGAGTGATCATGATCCAGCGTTATTTGTCCACATTTCTGCTCGTGGTCGGACTCTTCTTCTCTATGTTGATGACATGATCATCACTGGCGATGACCCTGAGTACATTGCCTTTGTGAAGGCCCGTCTTAGTGAGCAGTTTCTGATGTCTGATCTTGGCCCTCTTCGCTACTTTCTTGGGATCGAAGTCTCTTCTACCTCTGATGGCTTTTTTATTTCCCAGGAAAAGTATATCCAGGATCTTCTTGCTCGTGCTGCTCTCACTGATGAGCGCACTGTTGAGACTCCCATGGAGCTCAATGTTCACCTTCGTGATACTGATGGTGACCCCTTGTCTGATCCGACGCGTTATCGTCATCTTGTTGGGATTCTTGTCTATCTAGCTGTCACTCGACCGGATATATCTTATCCAGTCCATATTCTGAGTCAGTTTGTCTCTGCTCCCACTTCGGTTCACTACAGTCACCTCCTTCGTGTTCTTCGATATCTTCGAGGCACGATCTCTCACCGTCTGTTGTTTCCTCGCTCCGGTTCATTACAGCTTCAGGCCTATTCGGATGCTACGTGGGCTAGTGATCCCTCGGATCGCCGTTCACTTTCTGCTTACTGTGTTTTTCTTGGTGGTTCTCTCATTGCCTGGAAGACGAAGAAACAGACTGCAGTTTCCCGTTCGAGTGCAGAGGCTGAGTTGCGAGCTATGGCTCTTTTGACGGCAGAGGTGACTTGGTTACGGTGGTTGCTTCAGGATTTTGGTGTTTTTGTCACTACACCCACTCTTCTACTGTCCGACAGTACAAGTGCTATTAGCATTGCGCGCGACCCTGTGAAGCATGAGCTCACCAAGCATATTGGTGTTGATGCTTTTTATGTGCGCGCTGGTGTGCAGGATCGGGTTATTGCTCTTCAGTATGTGCCTTCCGAGTTACAGTTGGCGGATTTCTTTACGAAGGCCCAAACTAGAGCACAGCATGGCTTCTATCTCTCCAAACTCAGGGTTGTTTATCCACCATGAGTTTGAGGGGGGGTGTTAGAGTTATATCTATATATCCATGTAGCCTTTTCCTTTTGTCTTTACCCCATTGTATAAGGGGTTTTCTGTATATTACCTGCACCTGTACATGTATATATACTGGCCTATGGCCCCATGGGAATACAAGTTGCATATTCCTAACAACAACATCCCTTTTGCAGAGCTGTAAATAACAATACGGAGTATTACAGTGATTACAGTTAGCCTTAAAAACATTCAACTGACTGACAGATTATAATTGTCTATCTTGTCATCGCCTGGATTTCTTTTTCGAGTATAGGACTTCAACAATTCCTACCTGCAGACTCAGGTTTAAAAGTATCTCCTGACACAGTACTAGATATTGCTGTTTAATTGCTTATTCTTAGATATAGTTTTCCTCTGCACCAACATCGCTTCAGATTTGGTTTGTAGGAAACAGTCGTTCATATGCATTACTGAATTATGCATGCAGGAGCCTGGAGTCGCTGAAGCTGAATTTGCTCTATACGACAATAGTCATAAGTTTAAGACGGTCTTTGGAATGCGCAAACCAGCTCCTCCTATTCTACCCAAGGACAAGACCTTCTTTGACTCACTAGATTCGGATGGTACTTGCCCTCCATGGTTGTCTGAAGAAGATATTTCCTACTATGCAGACAAATTTGAGAAGACAGGGTTTACAGGAGGGCTTAACTACTACAGATGCATGGACTTGTATGTCACCTACGGCCCATTCTCACTGTCTTGGTTTTACAATTTAGTGCTTTATTTACTAATGTTAGCCAGGAAAGTTACTTCATTTCAATTGGTTACTGATGATATACTCTGTACTGCGTAACTTTATGCTTTCGAGTTATCAGATGAGGGGAATTGCATCCTAAATGCTAGTTGTCGTAACCTACAAAGACTAGGAACCTGGTGGCAAAATGTACAGAAACATGCTCTTTCTTAGCAATTTTATCTATCTATCTATCTATCTATCTATCTATCTATCTATCTATCTATCTGTCTGTGTGTGTGTGTGTGCGCGCGCGCGCGGGTGCGTGCGTGCGTGCGTGCGTGTGCGTGTGTGCGTGTGTATGGATGTATGTATGTATGTGCATGCATGTCACGTATATGTACGTACGTATGTATATGTGTGTATGTCACGTAGGTACGTATGTACGTATGTATGTAACTACATATCTGATTGTGCCAACTTCAGTTCATAAGTTTTATGGGTGAAGGCATTTTGCCAGAGTTAACGCAGGCGTTAGATCTGGCTCAACTTACTTTCGTGTTCATGCAGGAATTGGGAGCTTTCTGCACCATGGACTGGAGCTCCAATAAAAATAGCAACAAAATTCATCGTTGGGGACCTTGACGTTACATACAGTGTACCGGGGGTGAAAGACTACATTCACAAGGGTGGCTTGAAAGCGAGCGTGCCGAATCTGGAGGATGTGGTTGTTATGGAGGGAGTGAGTCACTTCTGCAACCAGGAGAAGCCTAATGAAGTTTCAGATTACATCTGCGAGTTCTTCAGCAAGTTCTGATTATCAAGAGAGTCTCGGCGAACCGACTTGTTTCGGTGCTGTTTATGTACTTATAAGTTGTCGATTACACACGCCATGATACTGAATTTTCTCTAAATAAAACCATGGTCTGATTGTCACAGAAGAATTTCTGTGAACTCTCATGTCCTCCTGTTTCTATGCAGAGGGAAGTGTAACCTGTGGGCAGCAGTGAAATCTTAGCAGCTGAAACCGATAGAAAAAACCACCAGATTACCGTTTCTTCTTTATTCGGGTCTGTCTTTTGGACCTCTTTTTTCTTTTGGTTAGGTTCATACTGAGGTAGTGGACAAACATATGGGAAGAATATGGGTAGGGGCAAGTTTCCTATTATTGTGGGCAAATAGAATTGCTTGACTTGTTAAATTAAGTTCAACTTCAAACTTACAACAAAATATTGCAAAAATAACGTAAACTCTTCCATTGAAGGCTTGTGTTTTACTTTAGGCTTGTTGAAGCAGTTGTGTGAGATGTTCTGAAACACCTCTGCCTCTAGGGCAGCTGAGTTTTGCCGTGAAAATCTTGAAAGGGATGTACGGCTCCGCTGCCTCTGGAACTCAACCGTTCCAATGCTGACCTGCAGAGGGAAATTTGTTAGTTTCTGGTGTAGCTAGGTGTATCATGAGTAGTTGATGAACATGCTGAACTGCCAGTAACTTCACATTGTACAATAGCGCCTTTTTTTTAACACTACCATCAACAAACTGGGAAGCAGATTGTCGATGATCTTGGCGTTGTTCACTGGTTTTCTTTGTTTTTTTCAAGTTTTTTTATTTTTTTCCTTTGTTTAGAAATTTCAAAAAATGCTCATGTTTTCAATTTTTTTGCCTATTTTCTAAAAGAAAATTGTGTTTTTAGAAAATATTCACAATTTCATGCAATGTTTGGATTTTCAAAATTGTTTGTGTTTTAAAATTTTATTCCCAATTTAAAAAAATCTTCGGGTTTTCCAATAAATGTCCGTGTATTTTATAAAAAAGTTTGCACTTCCAAATATTCTTCACAATTTTTGTTTTGCGAATCTTCACAACTTAAAAAAGTGTGGCACTTGACATGAGTGGTGAGCTATCTCAAAAACAATGAACTAAAAGAAAGTGTTAGAACAACCCAGAAAAAAATCACATGCTAGTAGTAGCTACGGTAACTCGGGTATGGGCTGACCCCTGCGTGCTTCAGGTATGCAGCCCATTACCTCCCCTACTTTTTTGTTCCGCGCGTTCCGCTTCCCTCTACTAGCTTCCGCTAGAAGGCCCAGCCTCCCGTACAATGATGAAGCAGCACGGCAGCAGCCACCGTCGGCTTTGAAAAGGGCGGAGTGGAGAAAGGAATCGCTGAGCTCCTCCATCCAACTGCTTCCACCACAGATTCCACAAGCCACACTGCCTTCCACGCCAGAGATTCGCAGCCATGTCCGACGAGCTCAAGCGCGGGATCGCGGGCGCCGCCGCCGTCGCCGCCTCCCACCCGGCGCCCTACGCGACGCGGGCCCCGGCCGACGCCGACCGCAGGCTCGCCGCCTCCGCCACCGCCGCGCTCGGCTCCCCGCCGCCGGCCGCCGCGTCGCCCACGGCGCACAAGATCACGCTCAAGAGCGCCGACATGAAGGAGGAGATGCAGAAGGAGGCGTTCGACATCTCCCGCGTCGTAATCCCCTTCTCCCTGCACATTGGATTCTCGATTTGGTCCCGCCGCGCTGTCCCAGCGTGGCTGACAGGGCTGTTGGGTGTGGGGAATTTATTTATTTATTTGTTCTGCATACTAGGCGTTTGAGAAGCACACCATGGAGAAGGACATCGCGGAGTACATCAAGAAGGAGTTCGACAAGAACCACGGCCCCACCTGGCACTGCATCGTCGGCCGCAACTTCGGTAATCTCTTCTCTTCCCCCATTTCTTTTCGAAACAGCTTTGTACGGAGGATGCGTCTGTGGTGGATGTACTTTCGGGTGATTTGGCTTACTTGAGCGTGACCATTTTCTTCTCTTCTGAGGCGACCATAAACTTCTGTTGATGAATATATCTCCTAGGGGGAGACAGTGACTGAGGTATAATTTCTGTGGATGTCAGATGGAGCAATAGAATGCTAAGTTAACCGCATAAGTGAGTGACCCTTTAGATTATGTACTTCAGAAGTACTTAGAAGGGCCAATAATAATAGAAGGGCCGTAGGATAAATCATCTGATGTCTTTTAGGTTAACGCAAAAGCAAGTTGGCACTTAGGAAATAGGATGTGCTAATGTAGTGTGATTCCTCGCTCATAGGGCTCATCGTTTGGATGTATGTAAGTATTTGCTCAGGTTCTCGCTGGTATCAACCAGATCCAACTTTCCGTAGCTATAACTCAGTTTGTTGTGTTTTCAGCTGAGGGGTAACCGTTTCATTTCACCAGATTTCTTAGAGTTTGTTGACAGTATTTATTTGCAAGCCAGATCATTTTACAGTAGAAGGTCGCATCAGGAATACAGATAATCATTAAGTTATTGCACGTATGGTCGATATGCATGTTTTTTTTCTCTTTAGCTGGCACTGACCAAACAACAATGATAGCCATTAGGCCCATGACAAGAGAGTCGTCTCATTTGTGTTTGCTGTGATTATTGAAATCCCGCATCTTGGTTGCAAATCAATGTTTTCCTTTGTATTATAATATTATTTTCTTCACATTTGTTAGTCTAAACTTTAGCAACACATTAAACGGAGAGGGGGGCCAAGGGAACATATGGCTCTACTTTTGTTATATTGATTGTTATTACTTGCTACGCTCCTCACCCTGAAAGGAGCCAGGCCTATTTGATTGGCCACTATGGTTGCCTCAGTTTGCCACCATTGGAGTAAGGCTGGTTTGATCAAGGTAGACGGATGTTAGTCTAAACTTTAGCAACACATCAAGTTTTCTTTTCCAATAAACAGAGAGGGGGACCAAGGGAACAAATATGGCTCTACTTTTGTTATATTGGTTTTTATTACTTGCTGCGCTCCTCACCCTGAAAGGAGCTAGGCCTATTTGATTGGCCACTATGGTTGCCTCAGTTTGCCACCATTTGAGTAAGGCTGGTTTGATCAAGGTAGATGGGTGTTTGGTTTGTGACCACAACAACAACAATAAATGGTGCTCCATTTGACACAATACCAGCTGTTAAATCCCATGTCATGACCTTTAGATGATCTCGTGGTTCCATGTCGTATTGGTGATTATGTCCCAAAAACTAAATCCTAAAGTGAAAGAACAAATTTTGTTAATATCAGGGCTCTCTAGTTGGCTGTACAGACGCTAGAGAAAGCTTACCTTTGCTTCTCAGTCTTGTAGAAAATGTAGAAAGATTTTGATTCACTAATTTCATCAGTCAATCTAATAAGTATGATTGGGTGAATTGCTCATAGTATATTCTCTTTGGCCCATTTTTGGTGTTTATTTGTTTAATTCCCAAGGTTTAGCTTGTGTGTATTTCTTGTCTTGCATTGCTTTTGTGGATTTTCTTAGAGGGGTGTCATCTTTTCAAACCAGTCAAGAGGATACTAAACACTTTGTCAGTCCTACTGGAGTTATTATTTGTTTTGGTATGTTCCATCCAGGGACTTTAGTTTATGTGGGCCCATGAGCTGAAGGTTAAAAACCTCCAAAGAAAGAACCATTCAGTATGATTGTGGTAAACTGTAGGGAGTTCTGTATTTGCTTGGGAATGTAACAAGCGAGCTGAAAAACGATGGGAACATAATTACATTTCTTTTTTTAAGCTGTTCCCTTGGTTGGTGTAGGGAGATTGGGTATATGTTGAAACAGCTAGCTGCTAAAACATTGAAAGATAATAACTTAAACTGACTACTCCCCATTTGCCTCCCATTTTCATTCCCACACTACATAGTGAGTTGCAGTTAGGACTTAAGAGGCTAGTGGTGTATTTTACTTATATATACTTGTTGTCTTGAGTTTCATTTGTTGATCCTGGGCGATAAACTATTGCCCCCATACCTGGTTGCTGGTTTGCCTAAGAGATCCTTTTGAGAAGTTAAAATGCTGGAAGCTACGAATGATATGAATCAATATTTTCACTAGTTATAATCTACAGCACTTCTCTGATGATCTCGGACCCTTTGCTATCGACACAAGATACATACGAGTGCAAGCAATGTTGCTAATTATTTTTTCATCGCATTTGCAGGTTCCTACGTGACGCACGAGACGAACTACTTTGTGTATTTCTACATTGATTCTAAAGCTGTCTTGCTATTTAAGTCTGGGTGATGGGCGCAGCTGATCCCTTCTCCCCCTGGCGTCAATCTCCTGTGTGCCCCTCTTTCATCCGCGTCTGCAACTGAACTGGAAAATCAGAAATTTGGAAACGACTCCATGTTGGTGTGAAATCTTAGATCGTGTCTTTGTTTTGCTTTGTTTCAGCTAGGTGTTGTTGACGTTGTCTCATTGTAATATTGCCACAAAATCGGGCGAGAAGTCATCGTCCACAATGTACGAAAAACTGTCTGATCTACTGACTTGCCAAGTGTCCTGGCCTCGTGGGATGGTCAAATTCAGAATTTGCATTTTGCTCGTATAGTCGTATTGAGTCATACGCCCCACCCTGGATAACCTGCACTAGTTGTGTGTTCATGCGGTTGGTCACCCGGGGAGCAGCTGTGGCTGTGTGCATGGCGATGCAGAGGCCGGGGCACTCTCTTTTTGAAAAAACTGGCACGCTGCTGGGAGCCTGGGACTCGAGGTTTTTGGCTCTTTCTGGTGCAAGATCTCGTCGATCTAGGTTCCTGGTGGCCATCATGCGAGCACGGGGTGTCTTCTTAATTGGGTTCTCCACGCGCGGGATAATCCTTGTCATTGTTTTCTGGTCAGCTATACTAAACCGTCGTATCTCACGAAGGATCAGTTGTTTTCTTAACGGAAGAAAGATCAATCGATTTGACGCAGAGTTAGCAGCAACGGAGAGACGTTTTGGCATGACAAGGTTCACATATGAGTAGACGCACTCGAGCCCGTGACGTCGACGTGCGGCCGGTGCCGTGAGACGCGATGCTTTCCTTTCCGGTCGCCGTCGTGAGTACAAGGCGACGTCCGTTCGATCGAAGCGACCTGATTCCATGCCGCCTGCGCGCAGCAATGTCCATGTTGCTCGGGCAGTGAGAAAGTGTTCACAAACAGTGACGACGCCGCGCGACCTAATAATTAGCCTACGCACGCGCACCTAGTGCTTTAGAGACAGTCGACCAGGTGTTTTTGAGAAAGCCGTTGTGTATATGCGTATGTATGAACGTGTCTGCATTCGTATTGTATTAAAAAATGACATACAACATGTCACGACCAGTGTTGACGTGAAATTTGAAGAGAAAAAAGAAAGAAGAACAACTACACGCTGACGTTGCGCGTTTGAGGCAGCAGCGCACGTCGTCAGACGTCCGTGACACCGGAACATTTCACCGTGTCCCGACGCGGTTGCTGTACAGCGGCTCGAGCTGTGACTGCCCTGCCCCCGTACTACTGAATCTTCATTTGCAGGACCGACGTCTAAATGATTTTATATAGGTTATAGCAGTAAGCCAGTAATGAATATGTGTTTAGGAGCATGAATTCAATATTTATTGGAGCTTCATTTGCAGATTCAATATTTATTGGAGCTCCATTTGCAGGATCAACGCAAGAATGAATCAGATAGCAAGAAAACGCAAGAAACATTTGTTTAGGAACAAGAAAAACGCTGGATTCTTTTGTTATTATAATACCTAACTGTAAAAGTAAAAGGTACAAGCCCTGCTCGACCAAAAATACATCTGATCTGAGCATCCAAGCCCAGACGCACGCACGCACGCACGCACACAAACACAATGGGAAACAGCCAAACGTCCAGGCCGCATCTCCCCCGTAGTATAGGATCGATGATGATGAGATGCGTCGTGAAGCCGCACAGCCGCGCGCGGCGAACGAGCCCCGCCTGCCTCTTCTCTATCTTCCCTCGTTACGTAGCGGTAGCAGTTCTGTTTTCCATGGCGGGACCAGGAGGGTCGAGTGGAGCCGGGCTTCAGGCCCGTGCGTAGGTCTGTCCGAGGTGCGCGGCGCGGAGGTCGGCGGGGTCGGCGCCGGCGGCGCGGTTGGCGGGGCGGTAGTGGCCGGTGACGGGGTCGGGCACCCACGAGGCGTCGGCCGCGGCCTTCTCGGCCTCCCTGGCCGCCTTCCCGTCCGCGGCCGCCGCGGCGCCGCGCCTCATCGCCCCGGAGGAGGCCGCCGCCGCGTAGCCCCTGGCGGTGGCCGGGGCCAGCCGCTGGGCGAGCGCGCGGGCAGCAGCGGAGCCGGAGAGAGCGAGGGCCATCGGATCCGTCTGCGTTGGACGATCGAACGGCTGGTTGGCTCTGGCTCTGTGCTGCTGCCACTGCTCCAACGTGGGCGTTTGAGGCTTGGTGGGCTTTGGTGGTGTGGGGGAACGAGAGAGGCCAGGGCCCGTATATAAAGGGAGACGGGGAGGGGCAGGCGCAGTAAAAAGGGCCCAACGGCACGGGGTTTTGTCAAAGATTCGGTGGCTTTTGGGCGCCGTCACTCAGCGCGGCGAACCGGCACGTGCCGACGCGACGGACGCAAGAAATGGCGCCGCGGGTTCGTCGCTTCCTTCCTACGTGGTCGACTTGATTTTTTTTTGAGAGAGTCGACTTGATATTTTTGTTTACTCTTCTCGAGCTGATGTTGCCGTGCCTCGCCCGGTCGACATGAGCCAGCGAGAGCGACGCACGTTTAATAAAAAGTTGGTGGCAATTAGGACTTTTGAGAGGAGTATAAGCCAGGTCGTGTTGGGTTCGTTGTCAACGGCGAAGTTGCCCTAGCTCTTCTCGGTTTGGTGCGCACTAAAATTAATTAGAAATATTAACGCTCACATGTGTGACATGTTTACACTTTACCCACACTCGTTGATACACGTTGATTTTATTTTACATGAATCTTAAAAAAATCTGTTAGATTTTCAGTGCCATGTGGGCAGCATCATGTGTGTAGGCGTTGGAGAGTTCATCCACACGACCCGCAACACACGGTTGCCAACTGCGCCGTGTGGACGAACTAATTTCTGGCCACACAGTCACCACCTGGTCCACGCATGTGTGGATGAACTGCTCTTCGCCCTCACGACACTCGTACATTGTTCGATGGCAATTGCAGTTGCACGTACGTGGCAACTAGGATAACACACATGACAACTATGATTCGTTGCTAGACGGCAGCTGCAGTTGTGCGTATGTGGCAACTAGAGAGGCAAATAAAGTAGCACATGAACTTGCTAGATTAGCTAGATTTTTTTCGACTTCGGTTTGGTTTGAGGAGCCTTTTAGTGAAATTGTAACACTTCTCACAAACGATGTATTGGTTATTGCTAATGAATAAAATTTCGTTTATTTCAAAAAAAGGTAATCACGCATTGCAACTATGATAAATCATACATGGCAACAATGATTGGACCACACGAGTCAACTAGTTAATTACACATGGCAACTAGTTAATCACACATGACAACTATTGTTTGACCACGTAGGGCAAGTAGTTTATCACACATGGCAACTATAGTTTGAACATGCGGCAACTATCGTTACTTACACATGGCAACTACATTTGTCATCCCATGGATGCGCCAGGACGTGTGGGCAGATTTGCTTTATGCCACACACGCGGGGTGAAGATGAGTAGTAGTTCATTAGGCGTGCGACACGAAGTAGCGGCGCCCACACGTATGGGCAGTCCGAATGTTCGCCCACACATGATCTGTGTGGGCTGCCTCCTGCTTACACCACACACGGCGTATGGGCGGATGTCTAATAAATCACACGTGTGGGCGTTATCAGCGTCCAAATTAATTTTTCAACTCGCATGCAGCGGGTCACCGTCGCATAGATGCAACGCTGCGGCCCCTTGGTCTCCCTCGCGTGTGGGTGCAGCGCCGGCTCATGGAGGTCGTCGCCGCGCGGGGGCATCACCAATTCACCATGGCTGTCGGGTCGTCATTGCGTGAGGGAGCGCTGCGGCGCCAGAGCAGTGATCAGTGTCGGGTCATGGTCTTGTTAGAGCGCTACCACGGCCTACGAATCGCCGTCACTAAGGGCATGTATAATACATAGCCTCAAGGTGATGCCTCGCATGCCATGTAGGATCGAATATGACGTAAAGTAGGTTCGGATAGGGAAGCGGGATCCTCCCTAGGAGGCGGATGCTTGAAGTAAAAAAGTGTGGTCCGATGACAAAGCTGAAAATGTTGAAATGAAAAGTAAAGATGCATGTGTACTAGAGTCTTTATTTTCTATTTAATAATGAGGTCCACTAATGATAGCTTACATTGAAGAGAAAAATTAATGTAGGTGCCTTAGATTATTTTTTATCATAAAGCATATATATTCGTATGCCACAATTGTATATGCCCTAAGAAAAAGGCGCCGCAATCAATTGTCATTGAATCATCGTCGCCTCCAGGTTACCCTCACGGCTAGACAAAAGATAGGAAGGGAATAATTTCCAAAATTTCTGTTGAGCTAATTATTGTTAATAGGGGGATTTTCCTGAAAATTATGATTATTTTTTAAAAAGATTCAATTGATGGCTGACATATATTGATTATAACACGGAGGAGGCAGGAAATAACCAATTTGGTGGGTAATCTGAGAATCAAGGATAAAAAAAGAAGAAACGACAAAAAGCAGTGGCTACTACGCTCAATCCCTCGGACGCGGCTTCAGTGACTTTATGAAGCTAAGTCTCATCGTACCTTAGCTTCTTCTATCAGCCGTTCATTGAAAATCCGACGTACCAGATTGACTCATATTTTAAACGAATTTTTTAAAACTGTTCAAAAAAAATTGAAAAAAATTCTAATAAATCATAAATGTTTCGTCTTATAATCTGGGAAAGTTTCAACCCAGTTGGATGTATGATTTGTGATTAAATTGCCTTTTGAGCGCAAATAAATAAAAAAATGTTTACTCACAAACAATACAATGTTTCGTTTTATAATCTGGGAAAGTTTCAACCCAGTTGGATGTATGATTTGTGATTAAATAGCCTTTTGAGCGCAAATAAATAAAAAATGTTTGTTCACAAACGATACATCCAAATGAATTGAAATTTTCATAGAATACAAAACCAAACATTTATGATTTATTGGAATTTTTTCAATTTTTTCTAAACAGTTTTGAAAAATTCGTATGAAAATTGGGTTAATCTGGTATGTCGGATTATCAATAGACGGCTGATAGAGGGGGCTAAGTTACCGTGAGACTTAGCTTCACAAAGTCACTGAAGCTGCGTCCCAATCCCTCAGGGCGGTTTCCCAAATGGGTCCACCATGTCCTTGGCCCCTACTTGGCGTCAGAGCTCAAAATCTCTCTTGACAACTGCGATGATATCATCGGTTGACGCCACCTTGTCTCTAAATGAGCACTCGTTTCTTTCCATCCACAATCTCTATAGGATGATCATGGCTAGGGATCGAACCGTTTTCCTCAAAAGTGGATGAGCTTTGCTGATGATGGTGGCTACAATCTCAATTAACTTCAATTTGTAGTCCCATGTGCCCTCACTGTCGGCGTTCTGGGAACGGGAATATCCAGACTTGTCTGTCTGCTGACCACGACGTGGCTCCATCGATGACCTGATACGGCCCAACTTCAGCAGCAAACAAATCGAGAACCTCGCGGGGGGTCAAGCCTCGCGAGGCGGACGACACCAAGACCTCCACGAGGAGCAGCCTCTCCAGACTGACTCCTGAGGAGCGGAGATTCCTATGCAAGCCTCACCTCGCGAGGTTCAGATGACGTGAGCCATGACGACCAAGGCTAGGCGGGCGTCAGCGGGCGCAGTGTACTAGTTTCCTCTTTGGTGCTAAGGAGGCACGCGCAGGCGCGGAGTCCCGAAGAATCAGCCAAAGGTTTCCATTCCGGTGCAACAAGACCAAGACCGCCAGGACGGCAGGATGGAGGTCATCGTCGAGCCCACCACGGCGCCACGATCAGAGTCTTTTGCAGACGAAGACCACTTTTGTCAGGATGGCATGTAATAGTTGTCTCACTTCGAATCTGG
Organism: Triticum urartu; assembly: GCF_003073215.2. Classification (NCBI taxonomy): domain Eukaryota; kingdom Viridiplantae; phylum Streptophyta; class Magnoliopsida; order Poales; family Poaceae; genus Triticum; species Triticum urartu. The sequence continues at coordinate 187,238,393 of NC_053024.1, read as the reverse complement.
CCGTTGTGGGATCCCTTCCCGCCTTCATTCGAGAAGAGGACCAAGTCCACTATAAATAGGACCTAGCCACCACCATAGAGGAGGGATCGGTTCGACCCTGATTAGCTCACCAGCTCACTCGAGCCCAAGAACACCCCTCCTCCTGAGATTGTTCTCCACTGTACTAGTTCATCCTCAACCCATTGAGGCCAATCCACCACAAAGCAGGAGTAGGGTTTTACACTCCAAGGTGGCCTAAACCTGGGTTTTACACTGGGGAGGACGAGTTCTTTGCACACACCCCAGAGTTCGAACCTCTCAAGGGTCTGCGGAACCCGAAATCCGACATTTGTCGCGCCAGGTAGGGGTGCATTGAAGATCCACCGCTCTGTCCGCTGCGCTCCGCTGTTGGCTCTCATGGCGGACTCTCCCACATCGACCGGATCGACACGCGCCATCGGAGAAGCCGAGGGCCTCCGAGCTTTCACCCCCGCCCTGCGGCGGGTGCAGTGGCCATCCAAGTTCAGGCCGGAGCTGCCGCCCCGATACGACGGCGCGGTGGACCCGACAGGTTTTCTCCAGGCGTACGAGGAAGCTGTGTTGACGGCCGGCGGCGACGACAAAGCCATGGCCAACTGGCTTCCTATGGCCCTCGCAGGTGCGCCACACGCCTGGCTGCTCAACCTGCCGGGATCTTCCGCGGCCTCCTGGGAAGAACTGCGCAGCCTCTTCGCCGCGCGCTTCGCGGCTCCGGCGCCCCACACTGTCGTGGCCCTCCTCGGTGGTTCACGGGCACCGCCCTCAGACCGCCACATCAAGCAGTTCTTTTGCCAAGTGGGTGCCGCCCACGAGCAACGGGGGGCTCCGCCGGGCTGGGCGGCACCCAAGGTAGACCTCACCTTCGACTCAAGGGACCACCACGGGCGCTGACGCGCTCCTGATGCTCTGCACACCCCCACCATCTGCAATTTGGCGGTCACCATGACCCACATTGACGGTGGAGTTGGCATCAATGTGCTCTTTGTGCAGGCCTTCGGTTTGCTTCATGTACCTCATGGCATGCTCCGCCCCACCAAACCCTTCTCCGGGGTCGTTGACGGCTCCACCAGCCCCTGGGGCAGATCCGCCTCCCGGTCACCTTCGGCACCCGCAACAACTACCGCACCGAGCTTATCGACTTCGACATCGCCTGTATCGGCCTCCCGTACAACGCCTCCTCGGGTACCCAGCCTTGGCCTAGTTCATGGCGACTCACCCTACCTACAACCTCATGAAGATGCCGGGGAGCAGCGGTGTCCTCACTGTGGCAGGAGATACCAAGGAAGCGTTGATAGCCCCCAGACTCGCCTTCAGGGCCGCGGCGGCTGTGCGACCAAGCGAGGAAGGAGCCCCGGAGGCCCCAAGGGCCACGCCGGTGAAGAAGAAACAGTTGTTCTCCCAAGATCGGACCGAGACAAAGCAGGTGCTGGTTGCTGAAGATGGGGCATCGGGTGCCACCTTCACCATAGGTGCCGGTCTCCTCCGGGTCAAGAGGAGGCGTTGGTCGGCTTTTTGCGCAGGAACAAGGATGTGTTCGTGTGGGAGCCTAAGGATCTAGTCGGGATCCCGAGTGGGATAATCGAGCATCACCTAAGGGTATGCCCTAACGTGCACCTGATAATCCCCAAGTGCAGGAAATCATCGTAGCAATTTCCAAAGGTGGAGGTGATAAGTATGGAGTGTCGAACCCATAAGGAGCTAAAGGTAAGATCAATATTCTATCAAGCCCTATCTACCACTGATACGACTCTACGTACACCGAACGTTTGCTTCCAACTAACAACGAAAAATAAAACTATGTTGTGGGTATGAAGTGGATAACTTTGCATGATATCAGAGAGCTAAAATACGAAAGTAGGTGCTGTTATCATAAAGTTAGAATATATTACTAAATATTATAAATAGCGAGTGTGGAATAATGGTGGATCGGTGTGCGGAATTGTCCTAGGCAATTGTTAACAAGACCGATAGTCATCATTGCAATTTCATATGAGGGAGAGGCATAGCTAACATACTTTCTCTACTTGGATCATATGCACTTATGATTGGAACTCTAGCAAGCATCCGCAACTACTAAAGATCATTAAGGTAAAACCCAACCATAGCATTAAAGCATCAAGTCTTCTTTATTCCCATACGCAACAACCCCCTTACTCGGGATTGTGTTTTAGTCACTCACCAACTCACTATAAGCGAATCATGAATGTATTGCAACACCCTAGAGCGGGAATCCCTCACGCTTGCGCGACACGAAGGGCACCATAGGACAACACCAAAGCAAAACATACAACTCATACCAATCTAGATCATCAATCAACCCAAGGACAAAGGATATCTACTCAAAACATCATAGTGATGGCAACACATCATTGGATCATAATATGTGGCATAAAGCACCATGTTCAAGTAGGGATTACAGCAGGGTGCGGGAGAGTGGATTGCGTAAAAGAGATGAGGATGGTGATGATGATGGTGATGTTGATGAAGAAGATCGCCGCTGTCGGTGTACTAGAGTAGGGGTACCCTAGTATCCCGAACTTGTGCATGGGCAGTCGCAGCATCCCGCGGCAAGGCTTGCCGGGTGACCGCCAAGGTCCTCCGTGGTTCCTTTGGAGCCATTCAAGAACAAAGTATCCAAACCAAGGCATTTCAAGACCCCGGCAAGAGGAGCTTGCCGGGAAGGCCAACCAAGGCATCCCAAGACCCCGACAAGAGGAGCTTGCCGGGAAGGCCAACCAAGGCATCTCGAGGAACTTGCCGCGACACGCCGCGACGCGCCGCGCGTCCCGGCAAGGCCCGGTGAGCGACAAACTCCCGGACGCGACAAGACAACGACCGCGGCAAGATGCTTGCCGTGGCAAGCCACCACCCCGTGCCCGCGCTCCAGCACATCCACCGACGTGTCGCTCTGGGACCCTTCCAGGCGTGCGTGGCGGGAGGCTGTGTAGCCAGCGGTGCGCGATGGCAAGCGGCGCTGATAAGATTGCCATCGTGGCGAGCGGTGGCGTCCCTGACGGTCCCTTTTTGCATTGTTTAGGCGACACAGACGGGCATTTAATGCCCTTGTCCCCTGCCGTCAGGGTTAGGTATGATACACTGTAGTAGGTAGCTGTACCTACCGCAACACCTTTACATTTTTACCCTTGTCTACGTTGCCACCTGTCGGTGACCCCTTGAGCATATAAAAGGAGGCCCGTGCGCAATGTAGAGGGGGGAGCCCAGAGAACACTCACGCTCGGTCTCGTTAGCTGCTGGTGTGTACTGTAGCACTCCGCGCTCTCGAGCAAGAAATCAATACAAACCACAAAGCAGGAGTAGGGTTTTACGCATCCGTGCGGCCCGAACCTGGGTAAACCGCTCGTGTGCTTCGCCTCGATCCGCTCTTTGCACGATCTCCGCCCCCGCCGAACCTAAAGGGACTCGGTCCGCCGGTCCCATAGGTGCCCGTGGATCAGTACCCCGTCATCTTTGGCACGCCAGGTAGGGGGCATCGAAGTTGTGTGAACCAGATCCGGCGTTCACGCGAGCTAGATCTTCATCATCTTCATCGACATGCCGCCAAAGAAGAAGACTTCGGAGGCGGCCGCTCCGTCCGCGCCGAGCCCACCACCGCCGGAGCAAACGGCTGATGGGGCAGGCGCCGGCGGAAGAACGGGCGTCGACGAGGGAGCTCATGGTGCTGCCAGGTCCAAGGACAAGGCTGCGCTGCCCATCGGCGGCGTAGCCGGCTCCCACAACGACCGGGCGCACTCCAAGACCTCGGCGTCCGTACATGCACCGCGCCCATCTCAGGAGGCGCGGGATCGGCAGCGTCATGGTACTCACGGTACCATGCGTTTGCTGGACCAAGATCGAGCTGGTGGATCTCGGGGCGCTCAAGACCAGCATGCACGCCAACATGCTGGCACGAGCGAGGCACGGTCGCTTGGACAGGACACTGCTCCTTCTAACATAGTTAGAAGTCCGAGCATATCCCGCTCCTCGCACCGTTCGCCACCACCACCCGCCACTGCAGCAGAAGCTTTGGCGCGAGCTCAACTGCTCCTAGACTACCCTCCAACAGCAGACAAGATCAACGACTGGAGGGCTACCATTCAGGGTCTCATCGGCTTCGCCAACGACGACACTCAACGGCAGCCGAGCACGTCGTAGCCGCAGCCGGTCAGCCAGGCACGAGCCGGTGGTGACAAGACCGGTGGGGGTGCAACCACTGTGCACTCTCCGCCCCGAAGGCCAAGATCGCCGACTCGCCGGATCCACCTCGACAGCGACTCCACCGCGTCATCAGATCCGCGAGCTCGTCGCGATCAGCGCCAAGTTCTTCAAGAACGACAACAAGAAGACGCTCGTACTCGCATCGAGCGCCGAAGAGAAGCGCGACGTCAATCAGACCAGCGCGCTGGGCCCTCTGTTGACATGCATGCGCCAGGGGAACCAGGCGACTTGCCGTACGCGGTAGGTTGCCCTGCGTTCACTCGTGAGCTGCGGCAAGTCCAGTGGCCCAGCACAAAGAATTTCAAACCAGACGTACCAGAGAAGTACGACGGCAAGACGCATCCGTCGGAGTTCCTCAGCATCTACACCATCGCGGTGCAGGCTGCCGGGGGGCGGGACGACAAGATCCTTGCAAACTACTTCCCATTGGTGCTCAAGCCCAACGTCAGGTCCTGGCTCATGCACTTGCCGGACAACTCCATATCCTCCTGGGCAGACCTATGCCATCAGTTTGTCGGCGCCTTTACAGGCGGCCACAAACCTCATGGCCAAGAGAGCGACCTTCATCTGCTCGCCCAGAAGGAAGGAGAGCCCCTGCGCAAGTACATTCAGAGGTTCAGCCGTGTACAGTATAACATCCCAGACGTCCACCCCGCCGCGGTCATCGTTGAGCAGTCCGGCAATGAAGGTGGCGCCAAGAAAGCCAAAGTTGGTAGCTCCGACAAGGAGATTGCCGCATGCACCAACTGCCAGGCTGTGGCAGTCGCCGACAAGCAGGACGGCACCGACAAGCAGTACTGCAAGATTCACCGCACCAAGGGCCATGACCTCCAGAGCTGCAAGAAAGTCGAGCAGCTTGTTCAGCAGCAAAAGGCTGAATACGAGCGACGCGACAAGGAGAGGGCCCAAGGAGGTGCCAGAGAATCCGGCAAGAAGCGCGCCGGCCCGGGAGGACGCCACGGCAAGGCCAAGTAGCGGCAAGGAGACAGACCTCCCCGCGGCCGCGACAACGATGAAGACGACGACGACGACGAAGACATGGATGATGTCAAGACCAGTGAGCAGGAGTTCCAGAAAGCCACAGAAGTCTTGTGCGTTGACGGCGGTGCTTCTCTGCATACTTCGCACCGCCAACTCAAGCAGTGGGCGCGGGAAGTCAATGCAGCAGAACCACCCGTCGAGTCACGCAAGCTTCTGAAATGGTCCAGCACGCCTATCATCTTTGATATTGAGGACCACCCTGATCGCACAACTGCGGTCGGGTGCTTGCCGATGTTGGTTTCACCAACTATCCACAACCTCAAGGTCACTAAGATGTTAGTTGACGGCGGGGCCGGCTTGAACCTGATCTCCTCCGCTGTACTCCAGAAACTCCAGATCCCTGACAGCGAGCTTGGAGAAACCGACACATTCCAAGGAATCAACCCGGGAAGGAGCAAGCCGAAGGGGAAGGTCACGTTGCCAGTAACATTTGGCAGCGAGCTGAACTTCAGGACTGAGAGGGTCACTTTTGACGTTGCCGATATTCCATTGCCTTACAATGGGATACTTGGTCGTCCAGCACTCGCCAAGTTCATGGCGGCCTCTCACTACGCATACAACATGCTGAAGATGCCAGGCCCAATAAGCGTCATCTCTGTCCCTGGCGACAAGAAGGATGCTCTTATCTGCGCCGACAAGATCTACCGGGAAGCAGCAGCCGCAGCAGATCACAAGTCACTTGCCGCTGAAGCTCCCGGGGGGAATAAGAAGACCAAGTCCGGCAAGAGTTCTGATGCCCACTCCGGCAAGCGCACCTCTTCGGAGTGCTGCGCTGCCGTCGAGGACGCACCATCGAGCTCCACCGGCAAGTGTAAGAAGACAATGGCAGCTCCGCCAGACACGAAGAAGGTGTCCACCAAGGAGGACGGCACTGGTGGTACCTTCACCATCAGTGCCACTCTCGACCCTAAATAGGAAAGCGCGCTCATTGCTTTCCTGCGGGCGAATGTCGACGTGTTTGCGTGGCAACCGTCTGACATCCCCGGTGTTCCCAGGAAAGTAATTGAGCACCACCTTGCCGTGTGTCCTCATGCGCGGCCCATCAAGCAGAAGGTCAGGAAGCAAGCAGTGGAGCGCCAAGAATTCATCGCAGAAGAGATCAAGAAGTTGGAAGCAGCAGGCCTTGTCAGAGGAGTGCTCCATCCTACGTGGTTGGCCAATCCTGTAGTCGTGCACAAGGCGAATGGGAAATGGAGACTTTGTATCGATTTTACCGATGTTAACAAAGCTTGTCCCAAAGACCCATTTCCTTTGCCGCGCATTGACCAGATTGTTGACTCCACAGCCGGATGTGATTTGCTTTCATTTCTTGACGCATACTCAGGATACCATCAGATCTTCATGGCAGAAGAGGATGAGGAGAAGACCGCATTTATTACTCCATGTGGCACGTACTGTTTCATACGGATGCCTTTCGGATTAAAAAATGCTGGTTCAACATTTGCAAGAGTAGTCCATGTCGCTCTCGAGCCACAAATACACAGAAATGTGGAAGCCTACATGGATGACATAGTGGTCAAGAGCAAGGACAAGGCAACTCTGATTCAAGATTTAGACGAGACCTTTGCAAATTTGCGCAAGATCAAGGCCATCGAGAAGATTGAAGCACCAAAGCGCGTCAAGGATGTACAAAGACTTGCCGGTTGCGTGGCTGCTCTCAGCAGGTTTATCTCTAGGTCTGCTGAGCGCGCCCTGCCATTTTTCAAACTATTGAAAAAGGCAGGTCCAATGTAATGGACTCCGGAAGCGGAGGCTACGCTGCAAGACTTGAAGAGATACCTGTCCTCCCCTCCAATACTTGTCGCACCTAAGCCACAAGAGAAGTTGCTACTGTATATAGCGGCAACCAATCAAGTGGTTAGTGCTGCGTTAATAGCAGAGAGGGAGGCAGATGACGAGCCCGCAACCACGGAAAGCACATCCAGCGGCAAGCAAGGGGCTTCCCCGACAAGCTCTGGTCCCGACAAAGATGGATCTGCGCAGATGCGCGAGGAAATACAGAAGAAAATGGTGCAGCGCCCAGTTTACTTTGTCAGCTCCCTTCTGCAGGGGGCTAGGTCAAGGTACTCTGGCGTGCAGAAATTGCTTTTCGGCCTTCTCATGGCCTCGAGAAAGCTGCGCCATTACTTCCAAGCACATGAGATCACAGTTGTCACTCGCTTTCCGCTGAAGAGGATACTGCAGAATCCAGAAGCGACAGGCAGGATTGTTGAGTGGGCACTGGAACTGTCAAGCTTTGGCCTTAAGTTTGAGAGTACTTCAACTATCCAAAGCAGAGCATTGGCAGAATTTATAGCAGAATGGACGCCAACACCAGATGAAGAAATTCCAGAAACGAGCATCCCCGTCAAGGAAGCAAGCAAAGAGTGGCTGATGTACTTTGATGGTGCCTTTTTGCTGCAAGGCGCCGGCGCTGGTGTGCTGCTTGTCGCACCCACCGGAGAGCACCTCAAGTACGTAGTCCAGATGCACTTTCCCAAGGAGCAAGCAACAAACAATACCGCAGAGTATGAAGGCTTGCTTTCCGGTCTCAGGATCGCGGCAGACCTTGGGATCAAGAAGCTCATTGTCAGGGGTGACTCACAGCTTGTCATCCGCCAAGTAAACAAGAACTATCAGAGTCCGTTGATGGAAGCTTACGTCGACGAAGTGAGAAAGCTAGAAGAGCACTTTGACGGCCTGCAGATGGAGCATGTTCCAAGAGCTCAGAACGCCATTGCCGATAGCCTGTCAAAGTGCGCCGCACTTAAGTTACCTGTGGAACCAGGGATCTTTGTGCTCAAGCTGACTCAACCGTCCGTAACGCCACCGACTGGACAGAGCAAGAAGAGGAAGTTGATTTCTGGTGACTATTTGCCGGCAGAGCTTCCCGAAGCCGCCGCCAAGAAGGTCCCCAAGATCAACGCCAAGAGCGCTGAGGAGCAGTCTGCTCTGGCAAGCCCTAGGGTTTGTACCGTTGAAGCAGAAGCTCCCGGCAAGTTTTGCTCCGGCAAGCTTGCCGGGGAACGTCAAGCTCCGTCAGAGCCGCAGGTTCTCGCCGTAGAAGCGGACGTTCCCGCAGCAACAGATTTGCCTTGCACTGAGGAGCAATCTGCTCCGGCAAACCCTAGGGTTTGTTCCGTCGAAGCAGAAGCTCCCGACAAGTTTTGCTCCGGCAAACTTGCCGGGGAACGTCAAGCTCCGGCGGAGCCGCAGGTTCTCGCCGTGGAAGCGGATGTTCCCGCAGCAGCAAATTTGCCTTTAGTCCTTGTTGTCGAGCCACAAGCTCCAGCATGGGCACAACAGATTGTCCGTTTCCTTCAGACAGGAGAACTTCCCGAAGAGCAAGAAGAAGCGGAAAGAGTAGCCCGGCAGTCAAGTATGTACCAGTTTGTCGACAAGACACTGTACAGAAGAAGACTCAACGGTGTGAAATTGAAGTGTATTCACCGGGAAGACGGACAAAAGCTATTGGCAGAGATACATGGAGGCATATGTGGTCACCACATTGGCGCAAGAGCACTTGTTGGCAAAGCATTCCGGCAAGGGTTCTTTTGGCCGACAGCCCTCCAGGATGCAACTGCACAAGTAACCAAGTGTGAAGCGTGCCAGTTCCATTCCAAGCAGATACCCCAACCAGCTCAAACTCTCCAGACGATCCCTTTATCCTGGCCATTTTCGGTCTGGGGGCTCGACATCCTCGGCCCCTTTCCCCGAGCAATCGGGGGCTTTGAGTACTTGTACGTTGCAATCGACAAGTTCACAAAGTGGCCGGAAGTGGAACCAGTGAGGAAGGTGACAGCACAGTCAGCAGTCAAGTTCTTCAGATCGATTGTTTGCCGCTTCAGGATCCCTAACAGGATAATCACCGACAACGGTACACAATTTACGAGCCGCACCTTCATGCAGTACGTCCAAGACCTTGGCGCCAAGGTCTGCTTCGCTTCTGTCGCTCACCCGAGAAGCAACGGTCAAGCGGAGAGGGCAAATGCTGAAGTGCTGCGCGGGCTCAAGACCAAGACTTTCGACAGGCTGCACAAGTGCGGAAAAAACTGGATCGAGGAGCTACCGGTGGTTCTTTGGTCGATCAGGACGACGCCAAATCGAGCCACTGGCCAGACACCTTTCGCTCTAGTCTATGGAGCAGAGGCAGTTATCCCCACGGAACTCGTATACGGGTCACCTCGAGTGCTCGCTTATGATGAGCTTGAGCAAGAGCAGCTGCGACAAGATGACGCGCTGCTCCTTGAGGAAGACCATCTTCAGGCTGCTGTGCGAGCTGCTCGCTACCAGCAAGCTTTGCGCCGCTACCATAGACGCAAAGTTAACGCCAGAAGTCTCGAGGAAGGCGACCTTGTTCTTCGGCGTGTTCAGTCCGCCAAGAATTCCAACAAGTTGACGCCGAAGTGGGAAGGCCCTTACCGGGTGAAACGAGTCACTAGGCCTGGCGCTCTCCGCCTTGAGACTGAAGATGGCATTCCGGTGAGCAACTCCTGGAACATTGAGCATCTTCGTAAGTTTTACCCGTAAGGCGCGGTTGCCGGAACCTGTTCCGGCAACCACCTTTTGTACAAGTCTTGCCGCTGTTGCATGTAATCCTCTGTACAAAGCCGGGCGCAGACTCCGTGCATAAGTAAAGCTCATGTGCTCCGCACATTTTGTCAATTTCATGCTTTCTATTTTTTCGCATATATGATCTGACACTTTGTGCAGCACCTACTCCACGGTAAGCAATAATGAGCCGTAAGGCTCCGTATCTTTATTTTCTCTTCTTTCTTTTTTCTCAAGGAAAGAAAGGTTCCCTCGCCCACAAGTTTGCCGGGGGGGGGGGGGAAGAAGAAGATAATGGTATGGACCAGGCGTCGTTCAAGAAAGTTTCGCCTTGCCAGGAAGCAAACAACAGAAAAGCTAAGTTGCCAAAGTTTGAGCAATCAGATTTTTAAAATTTTTAAGTTATCTCCCTTGAACGACCGCACTTTGTATGGAAAACCTGTGCGCGGAGGAACCAACTCGTAGCTAGTTGCGCCCTTACTTTGTTTCGAGTCCGCTCAACAACTTAAGCGAGCTGCAACTAGTTGCGACAAGGTTTCTTGTCGGTAGCGGCACCGCCAGTAGGCTGCTGACGTCCCGCACTCAGCGCTCGTGGCTCTGGTGCCTGCACCAGCAAGTTCCCTAAAAGCGTAGGGTAAAAAGACATACAAAGGGAGGAATCAAGTAAAGGGAATAACGTTGCAATCATTGCCTAGAGTAGAGTTATATTACAAAGATAGCTTGTCGCAGCTCTAACAGATTGTTTTCATAACATGATAAACAGCGACAAGAAAAGAAGAAATGGGCGGCCTAATCTACGCGATCGCCCTCGATCCTCTTGATCCCGCTCACCTTGTCCACAATGGGTGCGACAAGGACCTTGAGCGCCTCCAGATCAGCATCCGGCGGCAGGGTCTTGAGGACGTTGGTGAAGTTGAGGCCCGGATTGCGGAAGGCCACCTTCATCAACACTTTCTGAAAAGCTCCCGCGCAGATCTTGCGCGACTCGTCGGCCAGCTGCTTGGGGATCCTCTCCCGGAGTCGCTGGAGGGCTGTCGCCACGCCCTTGAAGAACAAGACGAGCTTGGCTCTGGGTTGGAGGTTCTCATCGGAGGGATACCCGAGATCCTCCATCCCCAGCTGCGCCAACTCCCTGTCAATATCTGTGGCAGCATCCACAAGACTCTCCGTCCAGTGCTCCACATTTTTCCTGAAGGCATTTTGGGTGGCGGCAATGCTCTCCAGCAGCGCCTTGTCGGCCTTGATCTCTTCTTTCAAGGTCACCTCCTGCTTCTTGGCGCCGTCCAGCGTCTTGGTCAAAGCAGTCAACTTCGACTCAAGACCCGCATTGGAGTCCTTGGCGGCGCTGAGCTCTTTGCCCTTCTCGGCAAGATCGGCTTCTAACTGCGCCACCTTCATCTCCAACTCCTTCTTGGCGGCCTCGGCGGCGGCGGCAGCGTCCTCTGCTTGCTTGAGGGCTCCGCTGAGTTTTTCCTCGCGCACGGCAAGCTCCTCCTCGTGGGCGTCAAGATTGACCTTCCGCTGCGCCAGCTCGCCCTCCTCCGCGGATAGCTTCACAGCGGCAAGTCGTTGCTGCTCTTCGACTTTGGCCTTCTCAAGGAAGAAGACCTTCTGTGCTTCGGCAAGCTGCTCCCGCTCCTCCGCTAGGGACCGGAGGGCTTCCCGGTGGAAACCCCCAAGCTCTTCCGCCCGCTTCTCAATGTCTGCTCCCGCCTTTGCGACAAGCGCCTCGCGGGACTCCAGCTTGGCTTGCCGCGCGTGGTAGAGCGACACCAGCTTCCGCAGCAGCCGCTCCTCCTCAGGCTCGTTGCTGCTGCTTGGCGCGTCAACCACCGTCAACCCAGCGGAGGCGAGCACTTCCCCGTCGAAGATCTCTCCCTCGGCCGGCGCCCTGGAGCTTGACACCCAGGGGAGGTTGATGAAGACGCCTTCGCCGGCCTTCAAGTAGACTCCCGGCTGGGGCTCCTCGGAGCTTGGCGCTGCGGCTCCGGCGGACGGGTCGGCGGTCGGCGTAGCGCCTGGCGCTCCTGCGGCCTCTGGGCCGTCAGTACGATCACCAGACCCCTCGCCAGTTGCTGCGGCGGCAGCCTTGGCGGCCTCGGCGCCGATGGGATCGTCAGCGCCGGCTGCTTCTTCGGTGGCGACCTCGGTCTCCATCTGCTCCGCAGCAGATGGGTCTGACAGCCGGCAAGGGGAGAAGAGTCAAGCAAAATCCGGCAAAAACCCAGGAAGATCAAGAGAAGAAGGACCCAAGGGAAGTTTTGCAGCAAAAGGATTACCTGTGCCAGTTTCTGTAGCCAGGTTCTCCGCCGTCGGAGGGCCGCTGGCGCTGTCCCTTGCCGGAGAACCCTCCCTTGCCGGAGACTCCTCCCTTACCGGAAAGCCCTCCCTTGTTGGAGAATTCTCCCTTGTCGGGGGATTCTCCCTTGGCTCCCGGTGGGGCTGCTCGGCTCCTACACAAATCAACAAGCAGATATCAGCAAAGACAAGTACCCATGCGCGCCTCGCAGCGGAAAGTAAATCATACACTTACGCTGGGGGCTGCTCTGGAGAAAAGTCGCTGGATTCGGCAAGGTTGTCTCGGGCGCGCCACCTGCTGTCGCAGTGGGCTCGTCCTCGATGACGATCACCGGGACCTTGGCCCTCTTTGCTGCTCTCTGGGCCAGAGTCCTAAAGAGGAACAAGTTCAGAGAAAAGCAAGTGAGAAACAAGACAAACAGCAAGGATTGAAGAAATGCAAGTACAGCAAGAGAAGCTTACTCTTCTTCTTCTTCCTCGTCGGAGCTGAACGCGGAGAAGTCGAAGTCCGGCGCGCGCCCGGCGCGAGGAGGCGGAGGAGAAGCTTCCCTTGGCCGCTTGGCGGGAGCAGTGGCGGTGGTCTGAGACGACCCCGCCCCGGCTGCCGGCGCGGCATGAGCAGCGGCAGGAACTGAAGCGGTGGTCCGGCTAGACCCCGCTCCAGTTGCCGTCGCAGCATGAGGCGCTCCCGCGGCAACGGTGTTTGCCGCGGTGGAGCGTGTCACGCGGCGCGGCGACTGTTGACCCGCTTGCCGCTCCACTACGTCACCGGCCTTGCGGAGACGCCTTCTTGGTGGGGATGGAGGCTCTGCTTGCGGCGAGCTGCCCGAAGATGAGGAGGAAGAGGAGTTGATTTCCAACGAGCCGCTCGTGTCCTTGGCAGGCTCGCTCGGCTCGGCGTCACGCCCGGCAAGCTCCTTCTTGCCGGTGGGCTCCCCTCGCTCGGCACGGCTTGCCGCTTCTGCTGTATCTGCCTGCTCCACGGTGAATCCAAACTCGCCCGCGGCTGCGGCTGCCGCCGCCTCTTCCAGCCTAGTGGCGATGAGTGCCATCTCCGCATCGGTGGTGTCGCGGGTGAGGCTGTCCTTCTCGTCGGAGCTGATCGGCACTTCCACCAAGTCATCGAAGAACTACTGCACGACGTCGTCTGCAGGCTCCTGCCAAGTTGGCACAATTCCATGCGAGTCGCACTCCAGCATCATTGCGCGGATGCCGTCGAGCGAGGAATTGTTGCACAGCGGAACGACGCCCCCCGGCAACCTAAAAACTTTGGGATGTTGGGGGTCATACTTGAAGAGCTCCTGGAGCATCGCGTTGAGCTCCAAAACTGTGAAGTTGAAGTTGAGGCCCGGCCGCAGCCTCATGATGTCTGCCGCATTCTTGAACTCCCAAGTGGGCCTCCCCCGTTCCTGCAGGGGGGCGATGCGGCGGCGAAGAAAGTCTGCGCCAACAGCGCCTACAGTAAGCCCGGCAAGCCTGAGGCGTAGGATCCTGGTGACAGCAATCTTCAGCCTGTCGTCTTCCGGGGCCACGTCACTCCAATCACTGCCGCGTGCTACTGGTGTTTTGCGCCAGGTGGTGAATGGCTGCGGGTTCTCCTCGTCAATCCAGCACCAGTCTGCTCTCCACTCCTCCCACTTGCCGCTGAATTCTCCCTCCAGATAGGTTTCCTTCTTGCCGGCCCTTGAGATCCAAGCGATTCCGCCGGATAGAGGCTCTCCTCTCTCTACTCGGGGTATGAAGAAGTGGCGAAAGAGGGCTACGTTGGGATGGACTCCGACAAAGTTTTCGCAGAGATGTGCGAAAACTGCCATGGTCAGAACGGCATTGGGGGTGAAGTCAAGGAGGTGGAATCCGTAGGTATTCATGATGTCGCAGAAGAATTCAGAGAAAGGCGGGCAGAGCCCGCAGTAGAAGAACAAAGCGAAGAAAGGGTATCCGTTTGGAGCTTTCTTCCAAGCGGCGACGGGGAGTACCTTCGTGCGCGGATGCGCTCGCGTCTCCGCCGACCAGAAAAGGTAGTAGTTCTCCCTCAGCTCCTTCGCGCCAAGCTTGGGGGGGGGGGGGGAAGCGGCCCCCCCCCTCCCCCCCCCCCCCAGGGGGGGGGGGGGGGGGGGAAGACGGCCCGCTCCTTCCGCAGCGCCGCGAGCCGCTGCGCCTCGGTCAACTTCACAACCTTCCCCTTGTCGGCTTTTGGAGCCATGGCGGAAGCAGTGGAGGAGGTTGACGGCGTTGGTGGTGCTGGTGGCGATGGGGGGCGGAGTGCTGCTGCTCTCTCTCTCAGCTTTGGGAAGGCGAGGGAGCGGCGGAGATTTCTGAGATTAGAACAGCAACGGGCGAATGGGCGGGCGACCCTTGTTTCCCCTGCTTATAAAGAGGGAGGGGGCGGACGTTCCGCATTTCTGAATAAAGAAACCACCCACGATCTCTCCCACGACGCCGCATTCAACGCGTGCCGTTCGGGGAGGGCGCGGTGGATACGGAGAGAGATACGGCGTAACCTAGGCCGCGCGTGCCCGTGCCCTGTTTTGGGCCTGGCCCAACAGCGCTCGGCACCGCGTATGGCCCAGGCCCGGGGGCTCCTGTCGGTGTACTAGAGTAGGGGTACCCTAGTATCCCGAACTTGTGCACGGGCAGTCGCAGCATCCCGCGACAAGGCTTGCCGGGTGACCGCCAAGGTCCTCCGTGGTTCCTTTGGAGCCATTCAAGAACAAAGTATCCAAACCAAGGCATTTCAAGACCCCAGCAAGAGGAGCTTGCCGGGAAGGCCAACCAAGGCATCCCAAGACCCTGGCAAGAGGAGCTTTCCGGGAAGGCCAACCAAGGCATCTCGAGGAACTTGCCGCGACGCGCCGCGCGTCCCGGCAAGGCCCGGTGAGCGACAAACTCCCGGACGCGACAAGACAACGACCGCGGCAAGGTGCTTGCCGCGGCAAGCCACCACCCCGTGCCCGCGCTCCAGCACATCCATCGACGTGTCGCTCTGGGACCCTTCCAGGCGTGCGTGGCGGGAGGCTGTGTAGCCAGCGGCGCGCGGTGGCAAGCGGCGCTGATAAGATTGCCATCGTGGTGAGCGGTGGCGTCCCTGACGGTCCCTTTTTGCACTGTTTAGGCGACACAGACGGGCATTTAATGCCCTTGTCCCCTGCCGTCAGGATTAGGTATGATACACTGTAGTAGGTAGCTGTACCTACCGCAGCACCTTTACATTTTTACCCTTGTCTATGTTGCCACCTGTCGGTGACCCCTTGAGCATATAAAAGGAGGCCCGTGCGCAATGTAGAGGGGGGAGCCCAGAGAACACTCACGCTCGATCTCGTTAGCTGCTGGTGTGTACTATAGCACTCCGCGCTCCCGAGCAAGAAATCAATACAAACCACAAAGCAGGAGTAGGGTTTTACGCATCCGTGCGGCCCGAACCTGGGTAAACCGCTAGTGTGCTTCGCCTCGATCCGCTCTTTGCACGATCTCCGCCCCCGCCGAACCGAAAGGGACCCGGTCCGCCGGTCCCATAGGTGCCCGTGGATCAGTACCTCGGCAGCCGCGGCGATGATTCTCCTCTCGATGGCACTCCGGTGCCACCAAGAGAGAGGAGGAGAGGTTCCCCCCTTGTGCTTCCTCCTCCATGGCCTCCCCCTGGATGGGGAGAGGTTCTCCCTCTGGTCCTTGGCCTTCATGACGATGATGGCCCCTCCGGAATCCTCCTCCATGCCCTCCGGTGATGATGGCCCCCTCCGGCAGGGTGCCAGAGAGGGCCTAGATTGGTTTTCGGTGGCTACGGGGGCTTCTGGCGGCAGAACTCCCGATCTAGGTTAATTTTGCGAGGTTTTTGTATTTATAAGAATTTTTGGCGATGGTCTCACGTCAAGGAGATGCCCGAGTCATCCACGAGGCAGGACCACGCGCTTGGGGGGGGCACCCTCGTGGACGGCCCGGGACTCTTCTGGCCCAACTCTTTTACTCTGGGGTCTTCTTTTGGTCCATAAAAAATCATCAAAAATTGGCACGTCAATTGGGCTCCATTTGGTATTCCTTTTCTGTAAAACTCAAAAACAAGGAAAAAACATAAACTGGCATTGGGCTCTAGGTTAATAGGTTAGTCCCAAAAATCATATAAAATAACATATAAATGCATAAAAACATCCAAGGTTGATAATATAATAGCATGAATACTTCATAAATTATAGATACTTTGGAGACATATCAACACCTAGTGAAGCAAAAGGCGCGGCGGTAGTCCACAGAAAAGCAGTCGTTCATCGTCCAGGAGACTCACAAACTGCAAGAAGCCGGTGTCATTCGGGAGGTGCGGTACTCGGAATGGCTGGCGAATCCGGTTGTCGTTCCCAAGAAGGGCGGGAAGGAGCGCATGTGCATCGACTTCACCAGCCTCAACAAGGCTTGCCCCCAAGACCCCTTCCCACTTCCGCGCATCGATCAGATCGTCGACTCAGGCGATCACCAAATCAAGATGGCAGTGCAAGATGTTGAGAAGACGGCTTTCCTGACCCCATGTGGGGTGTATTGCTACACCTGCATGCCGTTCGGGCTGCGTAACGCCGGAGCAACTTTCCAGTGGCTGATGCACATCGCTCTCAGCCAGCTGCTCAGGAGGAACGCTGAGGCCTATGTTGACGATATAGTGGTGAAGTCTCGGGAGGCGAGGACTCTCATTGAAGACCTAGAAGAAACGTTTGCCAGCCTGCGCAAGGTGGATCTACGGCTCAATACGGAGAAATGTGTGTTTGGCGTCCCCTTCGGCAAGCTGCTGGGCTTTCTGATGTCGCATAGGGGCATCGAGGCCAACCCAGAGAAGGTCAAGGCCATAGAAGGGATGAGCCCACCACAGACCCTCAAGGAGATGTAGAAGCTGGTGGGCTGTGTGACCTCGCTAGGGCGCTTCATCTCCAAGTTGGGGGAGCGCGCCCTCCCATTCTTCAAGCTGATGAAAAAGAAGGGACCATTCGAGTGGACTCCGGAGGCCGACGCGGCATTCCAAGACCTCAAGAAGTACCTCACCAGCCCGCCGGTGATGGTAGCGCCACACCCCCTTCATGCCCCCGGTGCTCAACCTGACCTCCACTCCTCACTCGGCCAGCGCGGCGCTGGTGGCGGTTCGGGAGGAACGCCCGGCCAAGGGCTCTCAAAGCAGCACCCCGCGGCCGGCTGGAACGCACCAGCTTCAGGATGGCGCTCCTGAGGCCTCGGCTACCCCAACAGAAGACCAAGCCCCTCAGGACGGATCTCCCGAGGCCCCGGCTACCTCAACCAGCGACCAGCCTCTTGAGGCCGTCGGGCCTCAGGAGGTGCAAGGCGTCACCTACACTTTCGCCCTCATCGAGCACCCGGTGCACTTCGTCAGCACGGTGCTGCGCGATGCGCGGGCACGCTACCCCATGCCGCAAAAGCTCTTTCTCGTGCTTCTCGTCACCTCCAGCAAGTTGCGCCACTACTTTCAAGGCCACCCCATCAAGGTCATCTCAGCTTACCCACTAGAGAGGGTGCTCAGGAGTCCCAATGCGGCAAGGAGGGTTGCAGAATGGAACATCGAATTGCAGGCATTCCAGTTGGAGTTCAGCACCACCAGAGTCATCACGGGAGCCACACTCGCCGACTTCATGGCGGAATGGACGGACGCTCCCATTCCCGAAGCAGGTGAGGACTGATCCCTCTCACCAGGAAGTGAGGCACCAGACGACTGGGTCATGTACTTCGACGGCGCCTTCACGCGTCAGGGCGCGGGGGCTAGCACCGTGCTCATCTCGCCCACTTAGGACAATCTCTACTATGCCGTGCAGCTCTGCTTCCATCAGGGCGAGAAGGTCTCCAACAATATCGCGGAGTATGAAGGCCTGATCGCCGGTCTCAAGGCTGCGGCAGCCTTGGGAGTGAAGTGCCTCACCATCAAGGGCGACTCCAGCTCCTCGTCAACTTCTCCAACAAAGTATACGAGCCAAAGGACGAGCACATGGAGGCATACCTTGCGGAGGTATACAAAATTGAGAAACAATTCTTGGGCCTGGAACTGCAGCATGTGCCGCGCGACACGAACAAGGAGGCTGACGACATAGCCAAGAGGGCGTCCCGACGCTTTCCCCAAGAGCCTAGCGTCTTTGAGGAGCAGATCTTCAAGCCTTCAGCAACCCCTCCTGCTGCAGAACCAACATCGCCTCAGGAGGAGCTCCCACCAGCACCCCCCCTCGGGAGCCCCCGCTTGCGGCCCAACCTCGGGAGCACGTCTACTTCTCGCGCTCGAGCCTTAGGAGGGGTGCTAGACCGAAGAGTTTAAGGCGTACCTACTGCAGGGGACCCTGCCGGAGAAGGAGGAAGACGTGGAGCGTGTGGCTCGATAGGCCACTGCCTACTACATCCAGGACGGTGAGCTCTATAGGAAACGGCCAAATGATGTTTCTCTACGATGCATCTTGATACGTCTCCGTCGTATCTACTTTTCCAAACACTTTTGCCCTTATTTTGGACTCTAACTTGCATGATTTGAATGGAACTAACCCGGACTGACGTTGTTTTCAGCAGAATTGCCATGGTGTTATTTTTGTGCAGAAATAAAAGTTCTCGGAATGACCTGAAAATCAACGGAGAATTATTCTGGAATATATAAAAAATACTGGAAGAAAGATCCATGTCAGGGGGCCCACACCCTGTCCACGAGGGTGGGGGCGCGCCCTACCCCCTGGGCGCGCCACCTGCCTCGTGGGCCCCCTGACGCTCCACCGACCTCATCCTTGACTCTATATATTCACTTTCAGGGAGAAAAAAATCAGGGAGAAGGATTCATCGCGTTTTACGATATGGAGCCGCCGCCAAGCCCTAAACTCTCTCGGGAGGGCTGATCTGGAGTCTGTTCGGGGCTCCGGAGAGGGGAATCCGTTGCCATCGTCATCATCAACCTTCCTCCATCACCAATTTCATGATGCTCACCGTCGTGCATGAGTAATTCCATCGTAGGCTTGCTGGACGGTGATGGGTTGGATGAGATTTATCATGTAATCGAGTTAGTTTTGTTAGGGTTTGATCCGTAGTATCCACTATGTTCTGAGATTGATGTTGCTATGACTTTGCTATGCTTAATGCTTGTCACTAGGGCCCGAGTGCCATGATTTCAGATCTGTACCTATTATGTTTTCACCAATATATGAGAGTTCTTGATCCGATCTTGCAAGTCTATAGTCACCTATTATGTGTTATGAGCCGTTAACCCCGAAGTGACAATAATCGGGATACTTACCGTTGATTACCGTAGTTTGAGGAGTTCATGTATTCACTATGTGTTAATGCTTTGGTCCGGTACTCTATTAAAAGGAGGCCTTAATATCCCTTAGTTTCCAATAGGACCCCGCTGCCACGGGAGGGTAGGACAAACAATGTCATGCAAGTTCTTTTCCATAAGCACGTATGACTATATTCGGAATACATGCCTACATTACATTGATGCACTGGAGTTAGTTCTGTATCACCCTAGGTTATGGCTGTTACATGATCGATCACATCTGGCATAATTCTCCATCACAGATCCAATGCCTACTAGCTTTTCCAAATATTGTTCTCCGCTTATTTACTTTTCCGCTGCTACTGTTACAATCACTACAAAACCCAAAAATATTACTTTTGCTACCGTTACCTTTTGCCATCGTTACCACTACTATCATATTACTTTGCTACTAAACACTTTGCTGCAGATATTAAGTTTCCAGGTGTGGTTAAATTGACAACTCAGCTGCTAATACTTGAGAATATTCTTTGGATCCCCTTGTGTCGAATCAATAAATTTGGGTTGAATACTCTACCCTCGAAAACTGTTGCGATCCCCTATACTTATGGGTTATCAAGAATATTTCCTAGCGCCGTTGCCGGGGAGCATAGCTCTATTCTTTGAGTCCCTTGGGATTTATATCTGCTTATCATTATGAAGAACTTGAAAGATCAAAGAACCAAGATTTTTCCCTCAACTATGAGGGGAGGTAAGGAACTGCCATCTAGCTCTGCACTTGATTCACCTTCTGTTTTGAGTAATATTGCGACACCTAAACCTGCTTTTGCTATTAATTCTGATATGTCGCATGTTATTGATGATGCCACTTATGCTATGCATGATACTTATGATGAAACTACTTCTATGCTTGATACTACTGTGCCACTTGGTGAATTTCTCGATGAACAACTTGCTAGGGCTAGAGAGAATGACATTATTGAAATTGATAATATTGATGAAAGTGATGGTGAAGATTCTCCCCCTAGATATGAATTGCCTGTTGTTCCTGAGGGTTATGTTATGAATGAAGAAACTGCTAGAGACTTTCTTGCCTGCAATGATAGAAGTGATCTTAAGAAACTATTAGCTAAGCTTAAAGAAAAAACTCTGAATGCTAGAATGAAATATGATCCTGCTTATGCTACTTCACCTATCTTTATTACTGATAAGGATTATGATTTCTCTGTTGATCCTGAGTTAATTACTTTGGTTGAATATGATCCTTTCTATGGCTATGAATCTGAAACTGTTGTGGCACATCTTACTAAATTAAATGATATAGCTACCCTGTTCACTAATGATGAGAAAACTCGCTACTATTATATCCTTAAATTATTTCTGTTCTCATTAAAGGATGATGCTAAGATATGGTTTAATTCTCTTGATCATGGTTGTGTGCTTAGTCCCTAGGATATGATTTACTACTTCTCTGCTAAATATTTCCCCGCTCATAAGAAACAAGCTGCTTTAAGGGAAATATATAATTTTATGCAAATTGAAGAAGAGAGTCTCCCACAAGCTTGGGGGAGGCTTCTCCGATTACTTAATGCTTTGCCTGATCATCCTCTCAAGAAAAATGAAATACTTGATATCTTTTATAATGGACTAACCGATGCTTCCAGAGATTACCTGGATAGTTGTGCTGGTTGTGTTTTCAGGGAAAGAATAGTTGATCAAGCTGAAATTCTATTGAAATATGTTGACTAATGAAAATAATTGGACACTTCCTGAACCAACTCCTAAGCCAACACCGAAGAATAGGGGTATTCTATTTCTCAGTCCTGAAGATATGCAAGAGGCAAAGCAATCTATGAAAGAAAAAGGTATAAAAGCTGAAGATGTTAAGAATTTACCACCTATTGAAGAAATACATGGTCTTAATTCATCACCTATTGAAGAAACACATGGTCTCGATAACCCGACACAGGTAGTAAAGGTAAACTCTCTCTACAGATATGATAAAGCTGAAATCCCTCCTGCTAAGTCTGCTAGCCAATGTTTGGATGAATTTGATAACTTTATGGTTAAGCAAGAAGATTTTAATGCTTATTTTGGTTGACAGCTGAAACGCAATGCTTATATGATTGAACACTTGAGTGATTATATGGCTAGTGTTAAAGGTGAACTTAAACTTATTAGTAAACATGCTTCTATGGTTACCACTCAAGTAGAACAAGTACTTAAAGCTCAGAATGATTTGCTCAATGAATTAAATAGTAAGAAGAATGATAATGCTGTTAGAGTTATGACTAGAGGTGGTAAAATGACTCAGGAGCCTTTGTATCCTGAGGGCCACCCTAAGAGAATTGAGCAAGATTCTCAGAGAACTACTATAGATGCACCTAGTCCTTCTAAAAGGAAGAAAAAGAAAAATGATAGGACTTTGCATGCTTCTAGTGAACCTGTTATTGACACACCTGAGAATCCTAATGATATTTCTATCTCCGATGCTGAAACACAATCTAGTAATGAACATGAACCTAGTGATAATGTTAATGATGATGTTCATGTTGATGGTCAACCTAGCAATAATAATGATGTAGAAATTGAACCTGCTGTTGATCTTGATAACCCACAATCAAAAAATCAACGTTATGATAAGAGAGACTTTGTTGCTAGGAAGCACGGTAAAGAAAGAGAACCATGGGTTCGGAAACCCATGCCTTTTCCTCCTAAACCATCCAAGAAAAAGGATGATGAGGATTTTGAGCGCTTTGCTGAAATGATTAGACCTATCTTTTTGCGTATGCGTTTGACTGATATGCTTAAAATGAATCCTTATGCTAAATATATGAAATATATAGTTACTAATAAAAGAAAGATACCTGAAGCTGAAATTTCCACCATGCTTGCTAATTATACTTTTAAGGGTGGAATACCAAAGAAACTTGGAGATCCAGGAGTACCAACTATACCATGCTCCATTAAAATAAACTATGTTCAAACTGCTTTATGTGATCTTGGAGCCGGTGTTAGTGTTATGCCTCTCTCTTTATATCATAGACTTGATTTGAATAAGTTGACACCTACTGAAATATCTTTGCAAATGGCTGATAAATCAACTGCTATACCTGTCGGTATTTGTGAGGATGTGCCTGTTGTGGTTGCAAACATTACCATTTTAACGAACTTTGTTATTCTTGATATTCCCGAGGATGATAGTATGTCTATTAATCTTGGAAGACCTTTTTTGAATACTGCAGGGGCTGTTATTGGTTGCACCAAAGGCAATGTCACTTTTCATGTTAATGGTAATGAGCATACGGTACACTTTCTGGGGAAACAACCTCAAGTCCACAGTATCAATTCTATTGGAAAAATTCCAACAATCACTATTGGAGGTTTTGAATTTCCTCTTCCTATTGTCAAGAAGAAATATGATATTCTTATTGTTGGGGACATGCATATCCCCGTTGAGGTAACCTAGTGTTATTCGAAAATTCTCCGGTTTCATGTTATTCGAAATGAGTTTGTTAACAAGACCTGATCAATCTTGTCAGTAGATTCCTTTTGATGAGCATGAGATGGATGAATTTAGAAAACACAACTCTCTATACCCTCTTTTTACTTTCTGTTATTTATATTAAATAAAGCAAAAATAGTATTTTTCCGTCTGTTTTCTGAATTATCAATGCAATAAAAATACCCCAAAAATAAAAGTTCTCCAAATGCCCTGAAAATTAAATATGATTTTTTCTAGAATATTTGAGAATATCTGGCACTGAGAACACATCAGGGGGAGCAAGCACCTGGCCACGAGGGTCCAGGGCACGCCCCCTGTCTCGTGGGCCCATGGTGGCTCCCCTCCACTTATTCCAGCTACCACACACTCCTTCTTCCTCCAAAAAAATCACTAGCCAGCTCAAACCCGAGTCCAAGCTCATCTTGCTGCCATTTTCGATCTCCTTGCTCAAAGCTCCATCACAAAACTGCTTTGGGGGATTGTTCCTTGGTATGTGACTCCTCCAATGGTCCAATTAGTTTTTGTTCTAGTGCTTTATTCATTGCAAATTTTTGCTACTTAGGTGACCCTGTTCTTGAGCTTGCATGTCAAATTTATATGGTCAAAAGTAGTTTTAATGCACGATATTGTCTCTAGGCACTTGTAGCAGTAGTTGCTATCAATATTGTTGAGTTTGGTTCACTTTTATTTTTGAAGTTACTAAAAATTTCAGAAAATTTTAGAAAAAGATGAAGAGATTTTTGAGGGGCTCATCGAGCCGAAGCTCGAAGGATAAACAGAGTGAAGAGAACAAGAAGCCCAAGTATAATCTCCCTCGCACCGCGGAGGTTCGGCCGTGTGAATGGCCTTGTGATGATTTCTTGAGAGCGGGTGGGATTTGTGATGATTTCTATGAGTTGGCTGAGAATGTAGGCCTCACCGCCTTCCTCCACGACCAACGCGAACAGTATATCTTACTCACCAATATCTTTGTGCAAAACTTTCATTTCCATGCTAGGAGCTCACCACCTATGGTGGAATTTTATTTATATGATGAGCATAAGGAGATGTCACTTCGTGATTTCTGTCGGGTTTGTTTGATCCCTTTTGAGGGCAGTGTAGAGGAACCACATCGTGATGATGTGGAAGGGTTTATTGATACAATTGTTGTAGGGGAAACGAGGAAAGTTTCCGATGCAAGAATTACTAGCATACATTTTCCTGTTTTACGTTACTTCGCAATATTTGCTAGTAGATGCTTAATTGGTCGTGGAAGCTGTGGCAACCTTAGTGCCACTGATATTGTTATTTTTTGCCATGCCTTGTTCCGTGATGACACATTTAGTATGGGCTCTATTGTTGCAAAGCGGTTAAATCTTAACCGCACTAAGGGCCCCATCCTTGGAGGCATCTTCGCCTCGCGCCTCGCTGCATGCTTTAACATACCTATTAGGCATTATGAGAAGGAAGAGAAGTTGCTGCCTCCTGTTTTTCTAGACTATAAGAGTGCGCACTATTATTATTATCCACACTATTCGGTCATGCAAGTGAAAGGCAATAATGATGATTATATGATGAACTTATTGAGATGAGAAAAGCTGGTATGAACTCGACCTCTATTGTTTTTGTAAATATGATTAGTTCATCATTCCTGATCCAGCCTATTATGAATAAACATGTTTGCAATGAAAATTAGAGATTATAGTTGCTTATGCCATGCTTAATTAGCTAGGAGCTTATAATGGTTTACCTTGTGTGCCAACATGCTATTAAAATGGTTGTGATGTGGTATGATAGGGTGGTATCCTCTTTTGAACGATTTGAGTGGCTTGACTTGTCACATGTTCACACATGTAGTTGAAACAAAATCAACATAGCCTCTACGATATTTATGTTCATGGTGCATTATATCCTACTCATGCTTGCATTCGGTGTTGATTAATTTTAATGCATGTTCATGACTGTTGTCGCTCTCTAGCTGGTCGCTTCCCAGTATTTCTCTAGCCTTCACTTGTACTAAGCGGGAATACTCCTTGTGCATCCAATTCCATAAACCCCAAAGTTGTTCCATATGAGTCCACCATACCTACCTATATACGGTATCTACCTGCCATTCCAAGTAAATTTGTATGTGCCAAAATCTAAACCTTCAAATAAACATTTTGTTTTGTATGCTCGAATAGCTCATGTATCAACTAGGGTTGTCTGTATCTTCCATGCTAGGCGGGTTATTCTCAAGAGGAGTGGACTCCGCTTCTCACTCATGAGAAAATGGCTGGTCACCGGGATGCCCGGTCCCATGCTTTATGCAAATCAAATCAAAATAACTGCAAACAAAACTCCCCCGGGACTCTTGTTAGTTGGAGGCACTCGTTGTTTCAAGCAAGCCATGGATTGATGCTTGTTGGTGGAGGGGGTATAAACTTTACCATTCTGTTTGGGAACCGCCTATAATGTGTGTAGCATGGAAGATATCGAGATCTCTCGGTTGTTATGTTGACAATGAAAGTATACCGCTCAAAATATTATTCATATCTATTTCAAAACTGAGCTCTGGCACCTCTACAAATCCCTGCTTCCCTCTGTGAAGGGCTTATCCATTTACTTTTATGTTGAGTCATCATCCTCTTATTAAAAAGCACCAGTTGGAGAGCACCACTGTCGTTTGCATCCATTACTGTTAGTTTACATTGAGTATGACTTGACTGGATCTCTTTTACCATGAATTACAATGTCTAGTCAGTCCTTGATCTTTAAAGGTGCTCTGCATTTATGATTTGTGGTCTTAGAAAGGGCTAGCGAGATACATCATGTTATATCATATTATTATTGTTTTGAGAAAGTGTTGTCATCCGGGATTTATTATTATTGCTCGCTAGTTGATTATGCCATTGATATTAGTAAACATGAGACCTAAGTGTTATTGTGAATATGGTTAGTTCATAATCTTTGCTGAAAACTTGAATGTTGGCTATACATATTTACAACAACAAGAGCAAACAGAGTTTGTAAAAGTTTTTCTTTATCACTTTCAGTTTATCAACTAAATTGCTTGAGGACAAGCAAAGGTTTAAGCATGGGGGAGTTGATACATCTCTGTCGTATCTACTTTTCCAAACATTTTTGCCCTTGTTTTGGACTCTAACTTGCATGATTTGAATGGAACTAACCCGGACTGACATTATTTTCAGCAGAATTGCCATGGTGTTATTTTTGTGCAGAAATAGAAGTTCTCGGAATGACCTGAAAATCAACGGAGAATTATTTTGGAATATATAAAAAATACTGGAAGAAAGATCCACGTCAGGGGGCCCACACCCTGTCCACGAGGGTGGGGGGCGCGCCCTACCCCCTGGGCGCGCCCCCTACCTCGTGGGCCCCCTGACGCTCCACCGACCTCAACCTTGACTCCATATATTCACTTTCAGGGAGAAAAAAAATCAAGGAGAAGGATTCATCGCGTTTTACGATATGGAGCCGCCGCCAAGCCCTAAACTCTCTCGGGAGGGCTGATCTGGAATCCGTTCGGGGCTCCGGAGAGGGGAATCCGTCACCATCGTCATCATCAACCTTCCTCCATCACTAATTTCATGATGCTCACCGCCATGCGTGAGTAATTCCATCGTAGGCTTGCTGGACGGTGATGGGTTGGATGAGATTTATCATGTAATCGAGTTAGTTTTGTTAGGGTTTATCCCTAGTATCCACTATGTTCTGAGATTGATGTTGCTATGACTTTGCTATGCTTAGCTTGTCAATAGGGTCCGAGTGCCATGATTTCAGATCTGAACCTATTATGTTTTCAGCAATATATGATAGTTCTTGATCCGATCTTGCAAGTCTATAGTCACCTATTATGTGTTATGATCCGTTAACCCCGAAGTGACAATAATCGGGATACTTACCGGTGATGACCGTAGTTTGAGGACTTCATGTATTCACTATGTGTTAATGCTTTGTTCTAGTACTCTATTAAAAGGAGGCCTTAATATCCCATAGTTTCCAATAGGACCCCGCTGCCACGGGAGGGTAGGACAAAAGATGTCATGCAAGTTCTTTTCCATAAGCACGTGTGACTATATTCAGAATACATGCCTACATTTCATTGATGAACTGGAGCTAGTTCCGTGTCACCCTAGGTTATGACTGTTACATGATCGATCGCATCCGGCATAAGTCTCCATCACCAATCCAATGCCTACGAGCTTTTCCATATATTGTTCTTCGCTTATTAACTTTTCCGCTGCTACTCTTACAATCACTACAAAACCCAAAAATATTACTTTTGCTACCGTTACCTTTTGCCACCGTTACCACTACTATCATATTACTTTGCTACTAAACACTTTGCTGCAGATATTAAGTTTCCAGGTGTGGTGGAATTGACAACTCAACTGCTAATACTTGAGAATATTCGTTGGCTCCCCTTGTGTCGAATCAATAAATTTGGGTTGAATACTCTACCCTCGAAAACTATTGCGATCCCCTATACTTGTGGGTTATCACATCTCCAGGGAGCAGGGATGTGAGCTGTTGGCTGACATACACGGTGGGGACTGCGGGCATCACTCGTCATCATGCACCCTCGTGGTCAAGGCGTTCCGCAGCGGGTTCTACTGGCCCACGGCGCTCAATGATGCCACTGAGCTGGTGAGATCTTGTGAAGCATGCCAATTCCATGCGAAGCAGATCCACCAGCCCGCTCAGGGTCTCCAGACCATCTCGCTCTCGTGGCCGTTCGCGGTCTGGGGGCTGGACATCTTGGAGCCATTCCCTCAAGTGCCCCGGGGCTACCGCTACCTCTACGTCGCCATCGACAAGTTCACCAAGTGGGCGGAGGTGGAGGCTGTCTGCACTATCCCAGCCGGCTCGGCAGTCAAGTTTATCAAGGGCCTCGTGATCCGGTTCGAGGTCCCTAATCGCATCGTCATCGACAACGGCTCACAGTTCACTAGCAACCTTTTCAAAACATATTGTTCTAACCTTGGAACATAGATATGCTACGCCTCAGTGGCACACCCCAGGAGCAACGGCCAGGCCGAGCATGCCAACGCGGAGGTCCTGAGAGGCCTCAAGGCAATAACCTTCAAGAAGAAGCTTGAGGCCTGCGGCAGGGGCTGGCTGGCCAAGCTCCAGTCTGTGCTATGGTCCATCCGCACCACCACGACCAAGCCAACGTGCGAGACTCCATTCTTCCTCGTCTACGGAGCTGAAGCGGTTCTCCCTCATGAGGTCAGGCATCGCTCCGCGCAGGTCTTGGCGTTTGACGAGGCATGCCAGGACGCCTTGCGGGGGATGGACCTCGTGCTGGGGGAGGAATGCCACCGTCAAGCTACGCTCCGAGCAGCAAGGTATGAGCAGGCGCTGTGGTGGTACCACTGCCGCAACGTCTGTCGTGGGTCTAAGACTGACAGTAGAATGGGAGGTAAGTATGAGGAGGCAAGATCCTAGCTAGTTGTACACGCGAGTTTTAAGAGTTCAGGCCCTTCTCGGAGGAAGTAACAGCCGTACGTCTCGGTGCCCTGAGGCGGTCGACTGGATTATATGTGTGTGTGAGTTTACAAAAGATGCGAACCCTTGTTCCAGAGGAGGAGGTGGCTTATATAGAGTGCGCCAGGATCCCAGCTCCCCTCCGTTACACAGGGTTCAATGCTCATAAAGGAAAGGCGTTACTGGTAACGTCTACAGTAAAGTGTCATAAATGCTCATAATGCTATGGTTTAAGTCCTGACCGTTGCAGAGTGGAGGGTTCCTCATCTTCTAGTGGTCGAGTGTCTTCAAGGTGGTCGAGTGAGCGCGTCTCCATGGTCGAGTGGATGATGGTTTCTCTTCAACTGCTTCTGATTCTTTGTAGAGATGTCCTTGGGGAGGGTATGTTGGACTGGTCCATGACCCTACCCTAGGTACATAGATTCATCATTAGCCCCCAAATGGATCAGGGTTTGAGTGAGGAAGGGGTTGAGAACACTTCCGACCCACTCTTTGTGCTATGAATATGCCTTGTCCTGGAACAATGAGTTTAGGTGACGACGTCGACTCCTTTCTCAATCGCCTTGGTCCATTCTTGGTTGTTGTCGAGTGAACTTTCATGGTAAAATTCTGAATGATGATGTAGAGGGTGTTTGTCTTCAGTCTGACAAGTTGTTCTGCTCTCCACGGATCTCGCGGGATTCGAATTTTGGGAAGTGCGCCAGACGGGCGGAACCAAAGTTATCAGGACGGATTGGGCAAGTCTCCTCGATCCCTGCACCACCTTTTTCGCCACGTACTGCGCGCGCGACTATTGCGGGATTTGTTTAGATCACTTGGGTCCACCAGTCAGCCACTCGGTGAAAGGCCTTATAAAAGGTCTCGGGCCAGGCCTCTGCTCCGCGTGCTCCCATTCCCTCTTCTCTTTCCCCCGATCTCTCCGCCACTCTCACTTCCGCTTCGTCGCCGCACCTCTGTTCGAGCTTGACCCGTCACCATGGGGAAGGAGAAGATGGCGGTGCTGGAACACGCAAAGAAGGCGACCGCGAAGGCGAAGGGCAAGCGGACCAGCCGGGGCGGATCCTCGTCGAGGTCCGGCCTGCCGGCGGGCTGGATCCAGGGCGACTGGATCCGCTCGGCAATCACGCAGGACGACCTCGACGACCTGGTGGAGGGGGGATTGATCCCTCACAAGTTGGCTCGGCTCCCGGGGGACGAAACTGAGCCGCAGCCTAGAGAGGGTGAGTGTGTCCTCCTCGCAACCCACATAGATTGCGGATTCTCACTGCCTCCCCACCCTTTCTTCCGGGGTTTTTTGAACTTCTTTGGGGCTCAGCTCCACCATTTCACTCCGAACACCATAGTCTATCTGGCCGCTTTCGTGTCCATGTGCAAAAACTTCTTGGGCTGTCGACCGCACTGGGGGCTTTTCAAACACATCTTCACTTGCCGTTCCCAGTCAGTCAAAAAGGCCAAGTCGAGTGATGAGAGGACGCGCGTGATCCAGATGTGCGGTGGTCTGGGGATCCAGATGAGGAGCAAGAGTACTTTCCCAGCCATGATCCTTCCTGACTCGGTCTGGGGCTATCAGTCGACTTGGTTTTACTGCAAGGATCAACCAACCCCTGGCCAGTCGACTGGACTTCCTCCTTTTTCCTTGGCTCGAGTGGAGAAGCCTGCTCCCCTAAAGGTAGTTCCAGAAGAGAAGGCGCAGGTCAAGGAGCTGGTTGAACGGGTCGTCCAGCTTGTCCACGACGGAGTGACCGAGATGGATCTGCTGGAGGTCTTTCTCGGTCAACGCATCCAACCTCTTCAGACGCGCGATCATCCGATGTGGATGTACTATGGGCTCGAGGATACCACTCGGATCCACCCGAAGGAGGTTAGCGAGGATATCTTGGAGAACTGGTTGAGGGGAATCACTTTCAACAAAGACAACCCTCGAGGATCCAGGAGGGTGATTCCATTCGACAACTCGCACCAGCCAAAGCAGGTATATTTCTGTTTTATCAAGTATCTTTCTGATTCACCATGTGATGTCCCGTTTGTGGTCGACTGAATGTCCTTTGATTGTTATCCTTTCAGGCCCTCATTGAAATGTACTCGATGCCCAACGGAGTGCAGGACCCAGGCACTGAAGAAGAAGGGAGCGGGGGCGAGAGCGGCGAGGAGCATTCAGAAGCCGAGGAGGACTAGGAGAGCGATGAATCGACTGATGAGGAAGAAGTCGACTCGCCTCCTCGCAGGGAGAGGAGGTCCAAGCACACTCATGACCCGGCAAGCGCTCCGGACTTGGTGGCTGCGCCAATCGGGCAGTCCTCGAAGCGCCCCAGGACGTCTTCCCCGACGCCGACTGAGAAGGCTCCAAAGTAATCTAAGGTCGCGCCGCCCCCAGCGCCGAAAGTGCCGAAAGCCATCTCCTCCAAACTGCCAAAAGCTTTGCCCAGGATCAAAGTGACCATTCCTACTATCTTCGGGTAACCATCTGACTTGTCCTTTATGTGGATTCGATTAACTGGGTGTAACCGATTGAATGCTGGCCTTTGCAGTGCTGCTACGTCAGGGGCCTCTTCATACCAGTACCGGGACGAGGAAATGGAGGATGCTGTAACCTCCAACCCAGGTATAAACTCTTGCGATTTCGATTCCTGATCCTTTTAGGGTCGAGTGGTTCACGTGGGGTCGAATGTTCTGTCTTGCAGCTCCACCCAACATCATTGATCTTCCGGATGACGACGAAGATGTGGCTCCTAAGCCTAGGAAGAGCAAGAAGGTAACAGCTGGCAGGGTGACTCGGCAAGAACCAACTGCAACGCCTCTCATCCGTCAAGCTGAAGACGCGGGCAGGGCCACTGTGACGTTCGTTGCACCCTTGCCAAGTGGGCATCCCACGCGGTCGACCGTGCCTGTGGTTCCTTCAACTATCCAACTCCACACCACGGAGCTTCAAGCAGCCGCACCTGGGTTGTCTGCACACCTTTTCACCAGCTACCCCATCCCAGACAACCAGTCGGAAGCGGCTGCAGAAGCCATCCGACAGGCTGATATGATGATGGAGCAGGTGAAGATAGTGCACGAGAGCAGTCAGGCTGCCTATGACACTAGTGCTGCCCATCGGGCCAATGTCCAGGTGAGTAGACTTTCCGACTGTTTTTGTTCTCGAAAAATCTTCTTCTGCACAATCTCTTGTTGTTCGCGTCGAATTAGAGCACCCACTGGGTGTCGCTGTCGTTTTTGGTAGTTTCGCTCTTCCACTCGGTCTAGGTGAGTGGGACCAGACCTGGTGGGGGCACACTAAGTGCACCCACTGGGTGTAGTCCCTGAGACCGCGGTCGACTACTGGCAATCGACCGTGGTCTGAGTTCTTCTTTCTTGACGGCGCAATTGTTCTTTCTCTCTCTCTTTTTTTACTCCTTGCACTCGATTCCGGCAGGCCAGTCGAGTCGGATTAGAACCGGTGGGGGCACGCCAAGTGCACCCACTGGGTGTAGTCCCCGAGACCGCGGTCAACTACTGGCAGTCGACTGGGGTCTGAACAGCTTGTTGCCCACTTCTTTAGGTTTTATTCACTCGGAAATGAACTGCCTTCGAACCTATCGATTGATCTGTCTCTTGCCTCCTACAGAAGTCTTGTACTCTTATCTCCAAGTTTTTTGAACTCGAAGAGAAGCAGAGGCAACTCAACTTGGACTTGGAATTGGCTCAGCAAAATCTGAAAAAAGCTCAAGACGAGGCCGCCGGTATGGAAGGTAACTGATTGCCGACTAAATTTCAATATATCTCTTTGACCTCTTCTTTGATTCGATTATTTCTTTTGCAGAGAAAATGATGTTGACTCTGGACAAGAAGGACTCGGACCTCGCCGCCGCGCAAAAAGCAGCCCAAGACAAAACCGCTCTCGCAGACAAGAAGCTTGCTTCAGTCGGAATGCTTGAAGGAGAGGTGAATAGACTGAAATCTTGTCTTAATGAAGCTAACCGCGAAGTGACCAGCCTGAAGAAGGACAAGTTCATCCTGAACGAAAAGTTGGAGTCTGCGATCTGCAAGAGGAATGACACAGAAGCTTATCTGAGGACCCTCGCCAAGAAGCTTTATCTCATGCTGGAAGGTATTTCTTTTAATCCCACTGTGTTGATGCTTGCAATTGGGTCTTGCTCGGTTGATGGACTGGCTTTTGGCTGCAGAACTCTGCCAAGACTTCGACGAAGAAACTGGAAGGGTCGAGACGGGTCTGGACCCTATCGCTTCTCCAGTTTGCGATGAAACTGCGATGAATGTGCTCCGACTGGAGTCCCGTATCGCCAACGCCACAAGCTACCTCGCACGCCTGAAGGAGGTTGTCTCTCGAGTCGACTCGACGCTTTGGCCGGGGGCGACGCTTCAGAATGATCTGGAATCTCTGATGACTCGTCTGAACGAGATCCCTGACCGAGTGCAAGAATGGAAGAAATCCTCCGCCCGGTGTGGTGGTGATGTGGCGCTGTCCTTTGTGCGAGTCCATTTCAAGGAGGCTCGTGAAGACAAGCTGGTTGCAATCAAAGTTGCTAACACCAAAAAGCACGATTTCCAGTCCTTCATGGAGACTTTCATTGCTGCCGCCACTCGGATCGCTGATGGGATCGATCTGGACTCATTCGTGGAGCCTGCCAGCCCTCCTCCGGCCGAGTGAACAATCTTATGAAACTCGGATACGCTTTAAATTTGCCTCGAAATGCCAAGTGGTTTCTGTAACCGTTAAACTCCTTCGGGCTTGGTGCCCGAGTACTTTTCATTCGCTGCTTGGAACATTTTAGGATTTATTTGAATTTGGTTTATCTCCGAATGTGCTTGTGTTTGCCTCCGGATGGACTTTGCTCACTGCACCTCGTCGCCCTTGTGGATAGGGATGGAGCGGACGTTGTATTTGCGCCGCAGCTCTGAAGGAGAAGGTTGCAGTCGACCTGCACCTCGTCGTCCTTGCGGATGTGGATGGAGCGGACGTTGTATTTGTGCCGCAGCTTCGAAGGAGAAGGTTGCAGTCGACCTGCACCTCGTCGTCCTTGCGGATGGCGATGGAGCGGACGTTCTATTTGTGCCGTAGCTCTGAAGGATAAGGTTGCAGTCGACCTGCACCTCGTCCTCCTTGCGGATAGGGATGGAGCAGACGTTGTATTTGTGCCGCAGCTCCAAAGGAGAAGGTTGCAGTCGACCTGCACCTCGTCGTCCTTGCGGATAGGGATGGAGTGGACGTTGTATTTGTGCCGCAGCTCCAAAGGAGAAGGTTGCAGTCGACCTGCGCCTCGTCGTCCTTGCGGATAGGGATGGAGCGGACGTTGTATTTGTGCCGCAGCTCCGAAGGAGAAGGTTGCAGTCGACCTGCGCCTCGTCGTCCTTGCGGATAGGAATGGGTCTCAAAGTTAGGCGAGTACTGGACTGCAGCCAAGCCCCCGAGTGGGAGGATTGCTATCCACTCGATAGGATTTTTCCAAACTTAGGCGAGTGCTAGACTGCCGTTAAGCCTCTTAGTGAGAGAACTTAGGCGAGTGCTCGACTGCAGCTAAGCCTCCTGAGTGGGAGGATTGCTCTCCACTCGGTAGGTTTTTTTTTCAAACTTAGGCGAGTGCTGGATTGCCGTTAAGCCTCTTAGTGAGAGAACTTAGGCGAGTACTCGACTGCAGCTAAGCCCCCGAGTGGGAGGATTGCTCTCCACTCGGTAGGATTTTTACAAACTTAGGCGAGTGCTGGACTACCATTAAGCCTCTTAGTGAGAGAACTTAGGCGAGTACTCGACCGCAGCTAAGCCCCCGAGTGGGGGGATTGCTCTCCACTCGGTAGGATTTTTTCAAACTTAGGCGAGTGCTGGACTGCCGTTAAGCCTCTTACTGAGAGAACTTAGGCGAGTACTCGATTGCAGCTAAGCCCCCGAGTGGGAGGATTGCTCTCCACTCGGTAGGATTTTTCAAACTTAGGCGAGTGCTGGACTACCGTTAAGCCTCTTAGTGAGAGAACTTAGGCGAGTGCTCGACTGCAGCTAAGCCCCCCGAGTGGGAGGATTGCTCTCCACTCGGTAGGATTTTTTCAAACTTAGGCGAGTGCTGGACTGCCGTTAAGCCTCTTAGTGAGAGAACTTAGGCGAGTGCTCGACTGCAGCTAAGCCCCCGAGTGGGAGGATTGCTCTCCACTCGGTAGGATTTTTCAAACTTAGGCGAGTGCTGGACTGCCGTTAAGCCTCTTAGTGAGAGAACTTAGGCGAGTACTCGACTGCAGCTAAGCCCCCGAGTGGGAGGATTGCTCTCCACTCGGTAGGATTTTTCCGAACTTAGGTGGAACGGATTCGCGACTAAGCCCACCCACTGGGGGATTTCAGGAGTAAATAAGAACAACACAGTCGAATGAGAGAACCGTAAGCTCTTGTCTTTGATAAACGAATTACAAAAGGTGTTGCTTATTACATTTTATTCGAACGAGTGTTTAAGTATAAAAGGGGCGGAGTAGCTCCGCGTTCCAAGCCCGTGGCTCGTCTTTCTGATCCTCGATAATGTAAAGTTGGTATGCTCCATTGTGGAGAACTTTGGTGACGATGAAGGGGCCTTCCCAAGTTGGAGCGAGCTTGTGTGGTTTCTGCTGATCCACTCGAAGAACCAAGTCTCCTTGAAAGGCCCGACCCCTCACATTCCTGGCGTGGAATCGACGCAAATCTTGTTGATAAATGGTCGAGCGGATCAAGGCCATCTCTCTTTCCTCCTCTAAGAGATCGACTGAATCTTGTCGGGCCTGCTCTGCTTCCGCTTCGGAGAAGAGTTCAACTCGGGGTGCATTGTGGAGCAAGTCACTTGGCAGAACAGCTTCGGCTCCATAGACTAAGAAGAAAGGAGTTTTTCCAGTCGACCGATTAGGAGTTGTCCTTAAACCCCACAGAACTGACGGAAGTTCATCAACCCAAGCACCTGCTGCGTTTTTGAGATCACACATCAGTCGGGGTTTCAGTCCTTTGAGAATTAGGCCATTGGCTCTTTCTGCTTGTCCGTTCGACTGCGGGTGAGCAACAGAAGCATAGTCGACTCGAGTGCCCTGAGAGGCGTAGAAAGCTCTGAACTCATCGGAATCGAAGTTCGATCCGTTGTCCGTGATGATGCTGTGTGGGACTCCATATCTGAATGTCAATTCTCTGATAAAACTGACAGCGGTGCTAGCGTCAAGGTTCTTGATAGGTTTAGCTTCGATCCATTTGGTAAACTTGTCGATTGCAACGAGCACGTGAGTGAAGACGCTTTTGCCGGTTCTCAGCGGTCCAACCATATCCAGTCCCCAAACAGCGAAGGGCCAGACGAGGGGGATGGTCTTTAGGGCTGACGCTGGCTTGTGAGACATATCGGAGTAAAATTGACAGCCTTCACATCTGTTGACTATATCTTTCGCCATCTCATTTGCTCGTGGCCAATAGAACCCAGCTCGGTATGCTTTAGCCACGATGGCCCGAGAGGACGCATGGTGACCACAGGTCCCCGAGTGGATGTCATTGAGGATCATTCGACCTTCTTCTGGTGTTATGCACTTCTGACCGACTCCAGTCACACTTTCTCTGAACAGCTGCCCTCTTATCACAGTAAAAGCTTTGGATCGACGGACGATCTGTCGAGCTTCTTCTTCATCCTCTGGGAGCTCTTTCCTGAGGATGTACGTAATGTAGGGCACCGTCCAATCGGGGGTAATGGCCAGAACCTCCATGATCAGGTCGACCACAGCTGGGACCTCGACTTCAGTCGGATCCGTGGCGCTCTTAGGTTGCGGAGGCTCTTCAGTGAAAGGGTCTTCCTGAACTATCGGCGTGTGAATATGCTCCAAGAACACATTGTTGGGAATGGATTCTCTCTTGGAACCTATGTTTGCCAATTCATCGGCTGCTTGATTTTTCAATCGGGGGATGTGGTGGAGTTCTAACCCCTCGAACTTCTTCTCAAGCTTTCTCATCGCGTTGCAGTAACCAGTCATGGCTGGACTTCTGACGTCCCACTCCTTCATCACTTGATTAACTACCAAATCTGAGTCGCCATAGACCATGAGGCGACGGACGCCGAGTGAGATGGCCATGCACAACCCATACAGGAGTGCTTCATATTCGGCTTCATTGTTGGAGGAATCAAAGTGAATCTGGAGGACATATCTGAGCTTGTCTCCTCGGGGGGATACCAGAACTACTCTAGCACCAGAACCATTCAACATCTTGGATCCGTGAAAGAACATGGTCCAGTGCTCAGAGTGAACTTGAGTCGGCAGTTGCTGTTCGATCCACTCGGCGAGGAAATCTGCTATTGCTTGGGACTTGATAGCTTTCTTTGCCTCAAACTTGATATTCAAGGGAAGCAGTTCAATCACCCATTTTGCCACTCGACCAGTTGCATCCCTGTTGTGCAGAATCTCTGACAATGGAGTGTCGCTGACGACTATAATAGAGTGATCTGAGAAGTAGTGTGCAACCTTCTTCGTGGTCATGTAAATTCCATAGACAAGCTTCTGATAGTGAGGATATCTCTGCTTTGACGGGGTCAGGACTTCAGAAATATAATAAACTGAGCGTTGAACTTTGTACGCTTTTCCTTCTTCTTCCCGCTCGACCGTAAGTACTGTACTGACGACTTGTCCAATGGCTGCTATATAAAGCAATAGAGGCTCTTCGCTGATTGGAGCAGCAAGCACCGGCTGGGTGGAAAGCAGGGCTTTTAGCTCTGCAAATGCTGTATCAGATTCTGGAGTCCACTCGAACTTATCTGATTTCTTCATCAGTCGGTAAAGAGGCAGCGCCTTTTCACCGAGGCGAGAAATGAATCGACTTAGGGCGGCCAAGCAACCAGTAAGCTTCTGGACATCATGCACACGCACAGGGCGTTTCATTCGGAGTATAGCGCCTACTTTCTCTGGGTTAGCATCGATTCCTTGTTCGGAAACAAGAAAACCGAGTAACTTTCCGCCTGGAACTCCAAACGTGCACTTTGATGGATTGAGCTTGATATCATACCTTCTGAGGTTGGCAAAGGTTTCAGCGAGGTCGGTCAGCAGGTCAGAACCTTTACGTGACTTGACCACAATGTCATCCGTGTATGCTTCCACATTCCGACTGATCTGAGTGAGCAGGCACTTCTGAATCATCCGCATAAATGTGGCTCCGGCGTTCTTCAAGCTGAATGGCATTGTGACATAACAGAAGCACCCGAACGGGGTGATAAAAGCTGTCTTTATTTCGTCGGGTCCGTACAGACGGATCTGGTGGTACCCGGAGTAGGTGTCCAAAAAGGACAAACGCTCACACCCAGCAGTCGAATCGACTATCTGATCGATGCGAGGGAGAGGGAAGTGATCTTTCGGGCAGGCTCGATTGATATGCTTGAAATCGATGCACATGCGGAGTGAGTCATCTTTCTTTGGGACCATGACAACATTGGCTAACCACACGGAGTGGTAAATCTCTCGGATAAACTCAGCTGCCAAAAGCCGAGCCACCTCTTCGCCGATTGCTTTTCTTTTCTGGACGGCGGACCGTCGAAGATGCTCTTTGACTGGTTTCACTTTCGGGTCGACTCGCAAACGATGCTCAGCCAGTCCCCTGGGAACACCTGGCATGTCAGAAGGCTTCCATGCAAAGATGTCCCAGTTCTCACGGAGGAACTAGATGAGCGATTCTTCCTATTTGGAGTCGAGTGTGGTCGAAATGTGGGTCGGAGCTGCATTGGGGTCCGTCAGGTGAATGTGAACAGTCTTCGTCTCGCCAGACGACTGGAATGCTGAATCCGTGGCTGGCTTCTTGGCTCGCAACAAGTCACTCGGGTCTGCATTTTTCTGGTATTCTTGCAATTCTACCACGGCCATCTGGGCATCGGCGATCTTCGAGCCCTTCTGGAAACACTCTTCCGCCTTTTTCTGATTACTAGAGATAGTGATCACTCCTCTGGGACCAGACATCTTTAGTTTGAGGTACACGTAACAAGGTCGAGCCATGAATCGTGCATAAGCTGGCCTGCCCAGAATTGCATGATACGCACTCTGAAAATCCACGACTTCAAACGTCAACTTTTCTTTGCGGTAATTTTTGGCATCACCGAAAACCACGTCGAGTGCAATCTGATCGAGGGACGCAGCCTTCTTGCCTGGGATGACCCCATGGAAACTCATATGGCTTTCACTGAGTCTGGACATCGGAATGCCCATTCCTTTCAACGTTTCCGCATATAGAATGTTCAGGCCACTGCCACCGTCCATCAGGACCTTTGTCAGTCGAGTGCCTTCGACCACCGGGTCGACCACCAGCGCTTGCCTCCCAGGGGTGGCGATGTGCGCTGGATGATCAGACTGGTCGAAAGTAATGGCAGTCTGCGACCATTTCAAGTAACTGGGTGTTGCCGGAGCGACCATGTTCACTTCTCTGTTGATGACTTTCAATCGACTCTTGTTTTCAACATCAGCAAAAATCATCAGAGTGGAATTCACGTGAGGATAACCACCATCATCTTCCCCTTCACTCTTAGCCTTGTCTGCCTCCTTCTCCTTTTCCTTGGGCCGTTTCTCTCGGAACTGCTGGATCAGGAGCCGACACTGTCGAGTGGTATGCTTTGGGTAAATGAAATTACCTTCTTCGTCTTTTTTGGTGTGGATATGGCACGG
Organism: Triticum urartu; assembly: GCF_003073215.2. NCBI lineage: Eukaryota > Viridiplantae > Streptophyta > Magnoliopsida > Poales > Poaceae > Triticum > Triticum urartu. The sequence goes on along the minus strand of NC_053024.1, from coordinate 187,199,475 downwards.
CAGATCCAACACGTCATTTCCATCTTGATCTTTTACTTTCTTGGGGTTCCACGGCCCTTTGGGCTTCCCCTTGAACTTTCCTTGAACCACAGCCAAGGGCTCACCCGGAGCAGCTGTTTCGGCCTTGCGTTTTTGTTTCCGACTGGAGTTTCCTCCTCTGGCTTCGTGGGCGACTGCTTTGTGCTTGCCGCTCCGCAGTCGCTCTTCCTCTTCACCATTGGCATACTTGGTGGCAATTTCCATCATCCGAGTCAGAGTCATGCTTCCTGTCCGATCGAATTTCAGATTCAACTCCCGGTATCTGACGCCTTCCTTGAAAGCACAAATTGCCTGATGATCAGACACATCTTCCATCGTGTGGTGCAGGGTGATCCACCTCTGGGTATAATCTCTCAAAGTTTCATTCGGTTTCTGGACGCAACACTGTAATTCTATCAAACCTGCTGGCCGTTTGCAAGTACCCTCAAACATTCTGACAAACACTCAGGCGAGATCTTCCCAAGTATAGATGCTGCCAGGTGCCAACTGATTCAACCACGCTCTAGCCGAGCCCTCCAACATCAGAGGAAGGTGTTTCATGGCCACCTCATCATTGCCGCCACCAATCTGGACAGCCACTCGGTAGTCTTCGAGCCAGGTGTCAGGCTTGGACTCTCCGGTGAACTTACTGACTCCAGTCGCCAACCTGAAGTTGGGGGGAATCACTGCAGCTCTGATAGCTCTGCTGAAGCACTCTGGGCCAGAGACATGCACCCTATTGCTGGTTTGCGGGCCTCTGTCATGGCCATCTCGGTGAGCTCTGTTTCTGTCGACCAAGCCCTGCATGAGAATAGATCTCGCATCAAAGCCTGGCTCCTTGGGGTCGACTGGAATACCTCTTTCGACGCTGTCAGGGCGCCTGTCTTCATGTGGTCGCGGCATGTATGACCCACTCCTTGGAGGAGGCGTGGGCACTCGACGGTGACCATCGCGATCGGCTCGACGATCATACTGCTCCTGGTTTCTGTACTGATCACGCCGCTCCCCACGTCCCTCATGCCTCGGGGGCGATCTCGGGCTATGGGCTGACTGAACTGTATCTGCGACCACAGATCTGCTATGGATCCTATTCCACGACTGAGACACGACCGTATTCTGCTCTCCCGCTGCCCGGAGCAAGGCCCTGATCTGCGCCAGACCTCGGCCAACTTCTGACTGGGAAGGTTGAATCGACTCTGCTATCCGGGCAGCAGCTGCTAGGTTTTGGATCGGTGTTCGGTATACCTGATTCGGAGGTGGAAAAAGTTGGCGTCGGCTGGACTCAGGAGCACGTTGACGAGCGCGATCGTCGAGTGCGCGCTGGAGGTTCTCCAGTCGAGTGCGCTCAACCAGATTGGCCAAGCGAGCCTGCTCCAAGGCCTGGGCCTCGGGTGTTTCTCCAACTATAGGAGTATGCAGGGCATCCATGTTTCGGCGACGAAGTTCTTCTCTCTGCTGCGAGGAGAGAGGCTCGGGGCGGTACTCCTCGTGAACGCGCGACGGATCGCCGTTGCCATCACCTCCGTCTGCACGATTGAAGCCAGGAGGACCGCGTGGTCCATTGACCATCAGGACTTCCGCTGCCGAGTCATTGCTGCCGCACTCGAATGCAGTCTCTACGGAGCCAGTCGACAGATCGAACAAGCCGTAGAGAGACTCGTCGGGCTCGATCGCCGCGACTTGAGGGGTGGCCGACTGGCGGGCCACCGCATGCTTCACCCACCGTTGAATCCTCAACCGGCCGGTGCGCTTGCTCCGGCGGGTCACAGGGAGGGGGAAAGCCGTTGGAGTCGACTGGTACTGGGTCGACGGTTGCCGCAGGAGGATGCCGCGGACGCACACGTGAAAGTGCGTCGCCCCGCGGGTGGGGAGCGCGTCGACGTCGAGTGGTGCCTCCTGAAGCCAAGCGGAGTCATCGGCGACAAACACGAGCGCGCCGAGACGGATCTCGCGGCCCTCAGCCAAACCTCCGCCTGGAACCATGATGATGGGGATCGAAAAAATTGCAACTTCTCCAATAAGTCGCTAAGACACCTGCCCCACGGTGGGCGCCAACTGTCGTGGGTCTAAGACTGACAGTAGAATGGGGGGTAAGTATGAGGAGGCAAGATCCTAGCTATGAAGGAGTTGTACATGCGAGTTTTACGAGTTCAGGCCCTTCTCGGAGGAAGTAACAACCCTACGTCTCGGTGCCCTGAGGCGGTCGACTGGATTATATGTGTGTGTGAGTTTACAAAAGATGTGAACCCTTGTCCCAGAGGAGGGGGTGTCTTATATAGAGTGCGCCAGGACCCCAGCTCCCCTCCGTTACACAGGGTTCAATGCTCATAAAGGAAAGGCGTTACTGGCAATGTCTACAGTAAAGTGTCATAAATGCTCATAATGCTATGGTTTAAGTCCTGACTGTTGCAGAGTGGAGGGTTCCTCATCTTCTGGTGGTCGAGTGTCTTCAAGGTGGTCGAGTGAGCGCGTCTCCATGGTCGAGTGGATGATGGTTTCTCTTCGAATGCTTCTGATTCTTTGTAGAGATGTCCTTGGGGAGGGTATGTTGGACTGGTCCATGACCCTACCCTAGGTACATAGCTTCATCAACGTCCACTCCAGGATGCTTGAGGTGGGTGATCTCGTCTTAAGGCGGATGGTCTCCGAGGAGGCGTTGCATAAGCTTTCACCCATGTGGGAGGGCCCATTCAGGATCGCCCGTATCTCCAGGCCTGGCGCCGCGCGCTTGGAGACGCAGGACGGGATCCCCATCCAGAATGCCAAGAACATCCAACACCTCCAGAAGTTCTACCCATGAAGCAAGGCCCCGTGCCTGTGAAGGTCTCCGCTCGTGACACTCTCACGTAATAATGAGTGGGGATGTACACGCCCCGGAGTCTCCGGAGTGCCGCCCTCAGGCCTCGGGGGCTCCCTCCCACGTCCTAGTGGCAGCACTTAGCTCCGCGCTGGTGAGAAGACTAGACTAGGTGCCTGACGCGGCTATTCATTTGCTTGCTTTCTATAGCTGGTTTGCAACTTTTTAATGGTATTTGCAGATCTCACGTTTTTTGATTGCCAAGTTGGATTCTCCCCTTTTATTTCTCTCGCCTTTTAGTCTTGGCTCAATTGAGCGGCAGTTGCCCGTCGCTCCTCCTCACGCGTCTCGTGCGCGGGGGCTGGGCAGGTGTGTGCGTGCGTTGGGTTCGCCCGCACCGCGAACACACTTCGCCAAAGCCCTGTCGCCCCAGAGCCTCGACTTCTAGAGCTTCGACTTCCTTGATCCTTGCGAGGCGCTCTCGAATGAGCTCGTGGGCATGCACACACTCTAAGCCCGTGCCCCACGGGCAGCACGACGCGGTGCACTAAGCCACAACTAACTCACGCCTAGGGGCTCGCGCAAAGAAGAACAAGGCACCCCGTTAGATTTTCTAACAACTCTGCAGCTCTACGTGTGTCCTGAGGCCGATGGCTCCTGAGACGTCGGGAAGGGAGCTTCACCAGATGTCAAAGGGCGCGCCCTCGTGAGATGGGAAACTAAACTACTGCGAGCATGCCAATCTAAGTTACCCAAACCGCGTCTACTCGGAATACAGATAGCACGACATAACATCACAATAACAAGCATAGCATAATGGCGTAAGTGCCACAGTTCATTACACACCCTAGCGGGGCCATCTACTTTTTGCAAAATGCAGGAAGAAGGAAACGTTAAACAAAAGTGGCCTGGGTGGCCGGAGCAGCTCCTGAGCCAGAATCCGGCAGCCGCGTACTCAGCCGGAGTCTTCTTCCCGCTTGACCGGAGCACAGCGGTGAGATGACCCGTCGCCTTCCCCGATCCGAGCCTGGTGGCGGGGTGGCTGATCATAGTCGCCGCTGTCGGTGCTCTCGCCGGAGGAGGAGCCGCCGCCACTGGGAGAAGCGTGGCCGTCACCAAGGGCAAACTCGCCCTCGTCGTCGTCGCGGATGTTGTCAAGGCCAAGCTCATCGTCGCTGCTGCCATCCTCGGGGCAGCACCCTACGTGGCGGCCGTCCACCCTGAGCACCCTCACGTAAAGGGTTGTGATGCCGTCGTACTTGAAGTGGAGGGTGCACCTCCCGCTCAGGCCTCGTGCGCAGGCGAACGCCTGCCAACCGTGGGTCAGGGCCATGCTGCCTCCGGCGGTGACCTCGACCCCGGCCCACGAGGCCTTGCTGCAGCAGCCGTCGGCCTGCAGCCAGAGACCGTCAAGCCCCATGGCCGGCAACTCGTCGGCGAAGGAGCGCGGAAGCTAGATCCAGGTGCCGGCAGGCTTCTCCGACCACCCGATGAACTCAGGGAGCACATCCGCCGAATGGAAGTGCGGCTGAGGAGGCCGCGCAACCATGGCACGCCTCCCCTCATCGCAGGGGCCGCCTCGCCCTTGGCGGCCCCCACCTTGAGAAGAAGTGCCGCCGCGGCCACCCAAAGCGACACCGGCCCCCGAAGAAGTGCGCCCGCACCCTTGGGGAGCTACCGCTGGGGTCACAACATGCTTGTGAGGATGACCTCGCCCCCTCTTGGGCGGCGGCGAGTCTGGCCCCACTGAGGGAGTCCTGGATTAGGGGGTGTCCGGATGGCCGGACTATACCTTCAGCCGGACTCCTGGACTATGAAGATAGAAGATTGAAGACTTCGTCCCGTGTCCGGGAGGGACTTTCCTTGGCGTGGAAGGCAAGCTTGGTGATACGGATATGCAGATCTCCTACCATTGTAACCGACTTTATGTAACCCTAACCCTCTTCGGTGTCTATATAAACCGGAGGGTTTTAGTCCGTAGGACAACATACACATCAACAATCATACCATAGGCTAGCTTCTAGGGTTTAGCCTCTCCGATCTCGTGGTAGATCTACTCTTGTACTACCCATATCATCAATATTAATCAAGCAGGACATAGGGTTTTGCCTCCATCGAGAGGGCCCGAACCTGGGTAAAACTTCATGTCCCTTGCTTCCTATTACCATCCGGCCTAGACGCACAGTTCGGGACCCCCTACCCGAGATCCGCCGGTTTTGATACCGACATTGGTGCTTTCATTGAGAGTTCCTCTGTGTCGTCGCCATCAGGCTTGATGGCTCCTACGATCATCAATGGCGATTCAGTCCAGGGTGAGACCTTCCTCCCCGGACAGATCTTCGTCTTCGGCGGCTTCGCACTGCGGGCCAATTCACTTGGCCGTCTGGAGCAGATCGAAAGCTACGCCCCTGGCCGTCAGGTCATATTTGGAAGTTTAAACTACACGGCTGACATCCGCGGGGACTTGATCTTCGACGGATTCGAGCCACTGCCGAGCGCGCCGCACTGTCCCGACGAGCATGATCTAGGTCTGCCGCTGAACAGTGCCCTAGAGGCCGCACCCGCATCAGCTTCGACCCCTAATTCGGAGCCAACTGCGCCGATCGAGGATGGGCGGTTGGACACCACCTCGGGGGCTGCGATCCCAACGGCGATTGAGCCGAACACCAGCCCGTACTCTGCGAGACTCGTGACTCCAAGGAGCCGGACTCCTCTCCGGACTCCGAACCCTCCGCGCCCCTGCCGATCGAATCCGATTGGGCGCCGATCATGGAGTTTACTGCCAGGGACATCTTTCAGCACTCGCCTTTCAGCGATATCCTGAAGACACTGAAGTCTCTCTCTTTATCAGGAGAGCCCTGGCCGGACTACGGTCAGCAAGGTTGGGGTACGGACGATGAAGAAATTCAAAGCCCACCCACCACCCACTTTGTAGCCACTATCGACGACTTAACCGACATGCTCGACTTTGACTCCGAAGACATCGACGGTATGGACGCCGATGAAGGAGACGATGAAGAACCAGTGCCGATCAGGCCCTGGAAAGCCACCTCGTCATATGACATATACATGGTGGACACCCCAAAAGAAGGAGATGGCGATGGAACGGCGGAGGATGACCCCTCCAAGAAACAGCCTAAGTGCCGGCGTCAGCGGCGCCGCTCAAAATCCCGCCAAAACAAATACGGTGATTCCAGCACGGGAGATAATAATACTCCGGAAAGTGCCGAAGAAAACCCCCTCTAGCAAGATTTAGAATAGGAGGATGGAGAAACCAGCCCTCATGAGAGAGCGGCAGACAGAGAGGTCGAGGACGATAATTATATGCCTCCCTCCGAAGACGAGGCAAGCCTCGACGACGGCGAATTCGTCGTGCCAGAGGATCCCGTCGAGAAAGAGCGTTTTCAACGCAGGCTTATGGCCACGGCAAGAAGCCTCAAGAAAAAACAGCAACGGCTTAGAGCTGATCAAGATTTGCTAGTCGACAAATGGACTGAAGTCCTTGCGGCCGAAGAGCATAAACTCGAACGCCCCTCCAAGAGCTACCCAAAGCGCAGGTTGCTACCCCGATTAGAGGAGGAAGCACTTGATGCGGCCAACCGGCCACCTCGTGGCCGCGACAGAGAGGCCTCTCGGCGCTCCACTCAAGCCGCACCCCGTACCAAGGCACGGGAATATGCGCCGGACTTACGAGATATGTTGGAGAACAAGGCAAGGCAAACAAGATCGATCTACGGATCGCGTGGGCGCCCCACGGCTCGAGACGGTAACCGTGACGCCAGCCACAAATTCGGTAGGGCCGAACACAGTAGACAAAGCTCATTGGAGCTACGTCATGATATAGCCCAGTACAGAGGCGCCGCACACCCACTATGCTTCACAGACGAAATAATGGATCATAAAATCCCCGAGGGTTTCAAACCCGTAAATATCGAATCATACGATGGCACAACAGATCCCGCGGTATGGATCGAGGATTATCTCCTTCATATCCACATGGCCCGTGGTGATGATTTCCACGCCATCAAATACCTCCCACTCAAGCTTAAAGGACCAGCTCAGCATTGGCTTAACAACTTGCCAACAGGATCAATCAGTTGTTGGGAAGACCTGGAAGCCGCATTCCTCGACAATTTCCAGGGCACTTATGTGCGACCCCCAGACGCCGATGACCTAAGTCACGTAATTCAGCAGCCAGAGGAATCGGCCAGGAAATTCTGGACATGGTTCCTAACAAAGAAAAATCAAATAGTCGACTGTCCGGATGCTGAGGCCCTAGCAGCCTTCAAGCACAATATCCGTCATGAGTGGCTTGCCCGGCACCTTGGACAGGAAAAGCCAAAGTCTATGGCAGCACTCACAACACTCATGACCCGCTTTTGTGCGGGAGAAGATAGCTGGCTTGCTCGTAGCAACAATATGACCAAGAACCCTGGTAATTCGGATACCAGGGACAGTAGTGGCAGGTCGCGTCGCAACAAGCAGAAGCGCCGCATTAACGGCGACAATACTGAGGATACGACAGTTAATGCCGGATTCAGAGGCTCTAAATCCGGTCAGCGGAAAAAGCCATTCAAAAGGAATCCTAGGGGACCGTCCAGTTTGGACCGTATACTCGACCGCTTGTGCCAGATACATGGCACCCCTGAAAAGCCGGCCAATCACACCAACAGGGATTGTTGGGTGTTCAAGCAGGCAGGCAAGTTAAATGCCTAAAATGAAGACAAGGGGCTGCATAGCGATGACGACGAGGAGCCCCGGCCGCCGAACAATAGTGGACAGAAGGGTTTCCTCCCACAAGTGCGGACGATGAACATGATATACGCAACCCACGTCCCCAAAAGGGAGCGGAAGCGCGCGTTAAGGGACGTATACGCGGTAGAGCCAGTCTCCCCAAAGTTCAACCCATGGTCCTCCTGCCCGATCACCTTTGATTGAAGGGACCATCCCACTAGCATCCGTCATGGCGGATTCGCCGCATTGGTTCTAGACCCAATTATTGACGGATTTCACCTCACTAGAGTCCTCATGGACGGCGACAGTAGCCTGAACCTGCTTTACCAGGATACGGTGCAGAAAATGGGCATAGATCCCTCGAGGATCAAGCCCACCAAAACGACCTTTAAAGGCGTAATACCAGGTGTAGAGGCCAACTGTACAGGCTCAGTCACACTTGAAGTGGTCTTCGGATCTCCGGATAATTTCCGAAGCGAGGAGTTAATCTTCGACATAGTCCCATTCCGCAGTGGCTATCACGCACTGCTCGGGCGAACCGCATTCGCCAAGTTCAATGCGGTACTGCACTATGCATACCTTAAGCTCAAGATGCCAGGCCCTCGAGGAGTAATTACGGTCAATGGAAACACCGAACGCTCCCTCCGAACGGAGGAGCACACGGCGGCCCTTGCAGCGGAAGTACAAAGCAGCCTCTCCAGGCAGTTCTCCAGTCCGGCCACTAAACGACCGGACACCGTCAAGCGCGCCCGGAGTAACCTACAACAAGACCGCCTGGCATGACCGAGCAGGCGTAGCAATGCGGCCCCAACACCAGCCCTCGCAAAAATGCGACACCACTACTTCGCGTACATAACTACGCTCTAGAAATACCATGGGTACAGGGGGAGGGGAACCATCACGGCATGCCCGAAACACGGCTTAAACCGCACCAGGGGATACCGATTTTTTAATTTTCTCTTACTTTCAGGACTCCATCCTTCGGAAGGCCTGTTCGGCAGTTCAATTGCCGCACAAACGATGCAAGAACCAGGGAAGCAGACAAGCCACGCCGCATTACGGAACTCCCAGGTGGTCTCTATCACGAGCAGTGTACCTGTTCCGCATACTATTTCGCAGCTTGCCCCTGGAACGGACATGTTAACTAGTCCAAAATTTCACTTATCGCATTATTTGTATCGTTCTGCTTTGATCGCAGCCCTTTTTAATAAACAATGCATAGCTTTCGTCTATTTTTGCGTTACCTTTTTTCTTTATATATGTTCCTTAACGACATGTTGCACCCGTACACGTTGGGACAGCCAAAACACGCAGGGGCTTTAGTACCCCTCAATATGGTGTGAGAAGTCCGAACACTTTAACAAGTGCGGCACCCCGAACTTATAGCATTATATGCATCGGCTCCGAATCATGTCTTGGGTCAATAGTTGGGTTTGCCCGGCTCCTATGTTTTGGTTCCTTACGTTCCGCTATATCGGCTAAGGTAGCACTAGGAGAACCACTGCAATTGTGCCCCAGTTGAGCTGGGTCGAGCACCTCAGTGGAGAAAGCTAAAACTGACTGTCATGATGAAGCGAGAGCTGGTCGCTGTTCGAGAGGTTTTTTCGAGTCCCTAAAGACTTATGCCGCTTAGGGCGAGGAGCCGGCTCTGTCCGGCCAAGGCGTGGATAGCGCCCCAAACTCGGTCTTCCGAATACCAGGGGCTTCGCCGAAATTTAAAATTATAGAATTCTATGGCTAAGTGAGGGTGTTCACGCATTATAGTCCAATTGCCTTGTTCGTTGGGCTGAGCGCCTCCCTCGAAGGACCCAAACATGGAAAAAAGAGCGCTCAGGTTTATCCCTGAACACCCCAGCACTAGCGGCACGGGGGCAGAAGCCGAAGACTCACCATCTCTCAGAATTGATAAACAGCCGCACAGAAGGTAATATTTTAAATTCCAACAGCATTGCTTAGCGTATATGAACAAGTTTTCAGCACACAGGACAAAACGAGCAAGTTTCACTCAAAAATTACATCCCTAGAACATTCATCCGCCACAAGGCAGGCACCGTTCAGAACATCCTTATAGTAATTCTCGGGCTTGCGATGCTCTTTCCCTGGCGGTGTCCCGTCCTTCACAAGCTTCTCAGCATCCAGCTTGCCCCAGTGCACCTTAGCACGGGCAAGGGCCCTACGGGCACCTTCAATGCAGACGGAGCACTTGATGACTTCGAACCTTGGACAGGCCTCCACCAGCCGCCGCACCAGCCCGAAATAGCTCCCAGGCAGAGCCCCTCCAGGCCACAGCCGAACAATGAGGCCCTTCATGGCCTGTTCGGCCGCCTTGTGGAGCTCGACCAGTTGCTTCAGCTGGTCGCTCAGGGGCACGGGGTGTCCGGCCTCAGCATACTGAGACCAGAATACCTTCTCTGTCGAGCTGCCCTCCTCGGCTCGATAGAATGCGGCGGCATCAGACACACTCCAAGGAAGATCTGCGAACGCTCCTGGAGAGCTCCGGATTCGGGTAAGTAACAAGTAACTCACGTTTATGTGTTTGCTTTGCATAAAGAATGCCTTACCCGCCGCTATCTTCTTCACCTCATCCAACTCCTGGAGGGTCTTCTGGGATTCGGCCTTGGCAGACTTGGCATTTTCAATAGCCACCGCGAGCTCGGACGCTCGCGTCTTTGAGTCAAGCTCCAAACTCTCATGTCTTTCCATGAGAGCCTGGAGCTCTTGCCGTACCTTGCCTACCTCGGCCACATACTTCTCCCGCTCGGTGCGCTCCGTGGCCGCCCTCTTCTCGGCCTCGACCAGCGCTTGCTTAAGGGTCGCCACCTCAGACGTGACCCCTACAATAGCCACGATAATCCTGTCATTTTTTGCAATTGCACCTTTTTATATATATTTAAAAACAAGGTATTTCTTACCTTCATTGTCCTCGAGCTGCTTCTTGGCACGCCCGAGCTCTTGCTCGGACCGCTTGAGGATCTGCTTTAGCGTGTCCACCTCCGCAATCAGTGCGGCGGACGCAAGCAGAGAAGCCTGCATACGCATATTGACTCATTTTTGTTAGACTCCTGCGAATTTTATTTGATCCTCTATTCGGCTTTTCTTCCCGAACGCCAAACAGAGCATCAGGGGCTACTGTCTATGCGATAATATTATTTACACATTCTTTACTTACCTCAAAGCCTGTTAAAAGGTTAGTACAAGCTTCAGTCAGTCCGCTCTTGGCGGACTGAACCTTCTGGACCACCGCACTCATAATAGTGCGGTGCTCCTCGTCGATGGAGGCGCCTTGGAGCGCCTCCAACATATTGTCCGGCGCCTCCGGTTGGACGGGGGCCACCGGCACGGTGGGCTTGCTCCTCCTGGAAGGAGGTCCCCCGCCAGACTCTGGAACCTTTGAAGGTTCCGGAGCGGTGTCCGGCCTAGAGCCAGACTTGGAGCCCTGGGGGGTTTCATCCCCTTTACTCCTGGAGTCCGGGAGGTCGCCTTGCGGCGCCTCCAGGACCACCTCCTCCCGGCTTGGAACCTGTTGGGACAACACTTCCGTGTCGTCCGTAGGGCGGGGGGAGGAAGCCGTCGGAAGCGAGTTCACATCTGACGAGTCCAGTGAACCGCTCGACGACGCGTCGAGCCGGTCTTTGGGTGGGCTGCATAAACATATTCAACGTAAGGGAAAGCTGTGCAATAAACGAATACTATGAATTACTCTGGTATCCGGATACTTACGATTTTGCTAGGGGCTTGGCCCTGGGCTGCCACTCCTCTCCGCCGTCGTCGGCGTCGGTGGAGTAGTCCGGAGGAAGGGTTTTCCCCTTCTTGGACCCTCCGGCCTCCCCAGAGAGGGCGACCTTCCTTTTCTTCTCTCCTCCCGCTGGAGGGGGAGAGGTCCCTTATTCTTCCTCCTCGTCTTCATGGGAGGAATGCGCCTCGGAACCGTCGGATGATGGATCCGACACCTCCTGGCGCCGGGCACTCTTTCGAGTCCCCGTGGCCTTTTTCGCGGCCTTCTTCTCCGGCACCACATAGGGTGCCGGAACCAGCAGCTTTGCCAAGCGAGCGTCCGCTGGGCCTTCGGGCAAAGGAGCCAGGCAGTTGATCTGTCCGGATGTCACCTGCCAATCCTGTCAAAGGTAAGGGAGTTTATATCTCACATGGAGTCAAACTATGAAAAACTGATACCCTGTAAAAGGAAAGAACAGCTTACCGCATGAGCGTGACGCTGCGTACTGAATCCGCGATCCTCGGTAGCGGATGCGGGGGCCTCGGCGCCCTTGAAAAGCACTTTAACGCCCTCGATGCGGCTATATCTCCTACGTGTCGAAGCACGACTTAGAGGCATAACCGCATTGAAAGCAATGTCGCAAGTAAGGCAATCTTCACAACATCCCATGTAAATAGATAATAAAAGGGAAGGTACATAGTTGGCTTACACTCGCCATGTCAAACAAAGTACATAAATAGCATTACATCATCCAATCACTCATGGTCCGACTACGGTACCAAAATAAAAGATCAACCCCAACAAGCGACACGGTCCTGATCGCCCCAACTGGGCACCACTACTGATCATCAGGGAAAGACACATAGTAAGGGCGAGAGTCTTCGTCGAACTCCCACTTGAGCTCAAGCGCATCATCTAGAATGGAGTCATCGGACCCTGCATCTGGTTTGGAAGTAATCTGTGAGCCACGGGGACTCAGCAATCTCGCACCCTCGCGATCAAGACTATTTAAGCTTACAGGTAAAGGCAAGGTAATATGTGGAGCTGCAGCAAGCGACTAGCATATATGGTGGCTAACCTGTTCGCAAATGAGAGCGAGAAGAGAAGGCAAAGCACGAACGAAGAACTAGAGAACAACCTGCGGCAAACATTACTCCAACACTGTGTTCACTTCCCGGACTCCGCCGAGAAGAGACCATCACGGTAACACACACCGTTGATTCATTTTAATTAAGTTAAGGTTCAAGTTATCTACAACCGGACATTAACAAATTCGCATCTGCCCATAACCGCGGGCACGGCTTTCGAAAGTTCAAATCCCTGCAGGGGAGTCCCAACTTAGCCCATGAGAAGCTCTCATGGTCAACAAATGATATTCCTTCTAGCGGGAAGACCCGATCAGACTCGGAATCCCGGTTACAAGACATTTCGATAGGGTAAAACAAATCTAGCAACACCGCCCAAATGTGCTGACAAATCCCGATAGGAGCTACACATATCTCATTCTCAGAGCACACTCAGATAAGAAATCCGTACAACTAAAACCAGCCCTCGAGTTTCCGCGAGGTGGCGCTGCAAGGGGATCTGAAAATAAAATTGCAAGCATGTGAACATGGCAAAAACATAATCAGATCACAGACTTAGTTAAAAGCTGAAGCATGCAAATATCTTAACGAGTAGGCATGTTTACGAGCTCGATGCACTCACTACAGAGCAAGGAATGACAATCTAAGCATACACCCATCAAGAATACACATTATATAAGCTAGACATGGCAAGAACAACAACATAGCATGCACGGATCAACAACAACATCCTCGGCAAAATTGCTAACAAGTAGACAATCTTCCCAGATTCACGAAATAGCAAAAGTAGAGCTCGATTGACTCAAGCTAGGCTGCTCCATAATTGCAAACAAAGACATGGATGGATAGAGCACTACAAGATTAACAAATCATCCTTACTAATAATCCTCAAAAGAGGCACGGATCACTAGGAAACAACATGAACATATGGCATATTGATAAAAACAGATCAAGGACTTAGTGGAATTGCTAAGTCCCTGAAATCAGCATTACCGAATGCACCACTTTGCAAGCTTGTGATAGTCACCACACATATCAAAAAAATAGATGGATAGCACCTCTATAAAGATGGCAAAGCATATAACAAAACTCATGTAGAGCTCAGGGGCATATCATGCACACATTAATCATGGCAAAAATGACAAATAGCGATTTGGAGCAGCAGATCTGACAATTAACTCAAATAGCTCTCTTCCAACAGCATTTCGGGCATCAAAATGAACTTAAATGAAAATGATGCAATGAAATGAAATGATGTACTCTCTGAGACGAACATTTTGATATGCTACACGCCCAAAACAGATCTATGGATACAAAGTTATGTCACGATGAAAAATGCAATTTAGTTAGGGTTTCGGGAGAAAGTCAACCGAGGAGATATTTTCAGATCCAGATCTGGCCGGGGTACTATTCATGCGTGGATGACGAGGTCACCGGAGTTCGTCGGAGGAGTTGGCCGGCCGGATCTCTCGCTGAAGAAGGGCGCGGGGATCGCCGGACTTGGGGCCGGCGAGGTGAGGGCGAGGCGTGCCGGGGTTGGTGCGGTCGCCGGCGGGGGAGGACGTCGCGGTGGCGCGGGCTTGAGGCTAGCTGGCCGGACTTGAGGGATGGGGCGGCGCGGGGCTCCGGCCACCGGAGTTGGCGAAGGAGGCGGCGGGGCGCTCGGGCGTGGCGGCCCGGATCGGCGCGGGGAGAGGGCCCGCCTTGGGCCCAGGCGGGCCGGTGGCGCTGGGCAGTGAAGTGGGGCGTGCGGGCCACGTGGCAAGCCCCAGTTGGTGGGGGCGATTTCGTCCGGCCGGACCGGATGTGTCCGGCCGCGTGGAGGTGCTGGGACTTGGGTTTCGGTGGAGAGGAACCGTGGATTTCGGAGGAGGACCTATTTATAGGCATAGAGGGAGCTAGGAGAGTCCAAATGAGGTGCGGTTTTCGGCCACGCGATTGTGATCGAATGCTCTAGATGATGGAGAGGGTTTTGGTGGGTTTTGGGCCAAATTGGAGGGGTGTTGGGCTGCAACACACACAAGACCTTCTCGGTCCCTCGGTTAACCATTGGAGTATCAAACGAAGTCCAAATGGTACGAAACTTGACAGGCGGTCTACTGGTAGTAAACCAAGGCTGCTTGGAAAGTCTCGGTCCAATCCAGAAATGGTTAACCCCCACACACGAAAGAAAGGTAGAAAGGGCCACCGGAGGAGATAGGAGCGCCGGAATGCAAAACGGACAACGGGGAAAATGCTCGGATGCATGAGACGAACACGTATGCAAATGCAATGCACATGATGACATGATATGAGATGCATGACAGCGACAACAACACACGGAGACAAAAACCCGAACCCGAGGAAATAAAATAACTTAGCGCCGGAAACGACAAGAGTTGGATTACATATTAGGTAAGTTACATCCGGGGTGTTACAACACTCCACCACTACGAAAGGATCTCGTCCCGAGATCTAGGACTGGAAGAACACCGGGTACTCAGAACGGAGGTGATCCTCGCGTTCCCAGGTGGCTTCACGGTCGGAATGGTGTGACCACTTGACTTTGAGGAATTTGATTGACTTATTGCGAGTCTTGCGTTCAGTCTCTTCAAGAATAGCAACGGGGTGCTCACGATAAGAGAGATCTTCTTGGAGATCAATGTCTTCGAAGTTGACGGTGCGGTCAGGAGTCTTGAAGCACTTGCGGAGCTGAGAGACATGGAACACGTCGTGCACATTTGCAAAGTTTGAAGGAAGCTCGAGTTGATAGGCGAGATCGCCTCTCTTGCTGACGATTTTGAAAGGACCCACGTATCCAGGGGCAAGCTTCCCTTTGATACCGAAGCGACGAGTACCTTTCATTGGAGAGACGCGGAGGTAAACATGATCTCCGATCTCGAAAGTCAAATCACGGTGCTTACTATCATAGTAGCTCTTCTGGCGCGATTGCGCTCCTTTGAGGTTATCTCGAATGAATTTGCACATCTCCTCTGCCTCTGTGATCAAGTCATTTCCAAGAAGTTGACGTTCACCGGTTTCAGACCAGTTGAGAGGGGTACGGCACTTCCTACCATACATGATTTCGAATGGGGCCTTGCCCGAACTTGCTTGAAAACTGTTGTTGTAGGAGAATTCGGCGTATGGAAGACAATCCTCCCACTTCATGCCGAAGGAGATCACACAAGCCCTGAGCATATCTTCAAGAATCTGATTGACACGCTCGACTTGACCGCTAGTTTGAGGATGGAAAGCTGTGCTGAAGCGGATGTTGGTTCCCATGGCCTTCTGAAAAGACTCCCAAAACTTGGAGGTAAAGATGCTGCCACGGTCTGAAGAGATCACCTGTGGAATACCGTGCAGAGAGACGATTCGAGAGGTATAGAGCTCCGCCAATTGAGCTGCAGTGAAAGACTCTTTGATAGGCAGAAAGTGAGCCACTTTAGTGAGTTTGTCGATGACAACGAATATAGCATCATTGCCACGCTTGGACTTTGGAAACCAGTCACGAAGTCCATCACAATGTGGTCAAACTTCCATTCTCGAATGGCAAGAGGTTGGAGGAGACCAGCTGGCCTTTGGTGTTCTGCCTTCACTCTTCTGCAGACATCACACTCATTCATGAACTGAGCAATCTCACGCTTCATTCGAGTCCACCAATAAGCCTGCTTGAGGTCCTGATACATCTTCGTACTCCTAGGGTGGATGTAGAGGAGTGAATTGTGAGCCTCATTCATGATCACTTTACGAAGGTCACCTTTGGGCACAACAATACGATCCTCGAAGAAGAGAGTATCCTTGTCATCAAGGCGGTAGCACTTGTACTTGGGTTGACTCTTGGCAATCCCAATCTTCACCTTCTTCACCATAGCATCAAGAAGTTGAGCCTCGCGAATCTGATCTTCCAAAGTAGGAGAGACTTGAAGGTTGGCGAGGAAACCTTGAGGAACAACTTGCAGATTGAGTTTGCGGAAAGCTTCACAAAGCTCGGGTTGATAAGGCTTGAGAATCAGACTGTTGTAGTAAGCCTTCCTCGTCAAAGCGTCAGCAATCACATTGGCCTTGCCTGGAGTATACTCGATACTCGGATTATACTCTTGAATCATTTCGACCCAACGAGTCTGCCTGAGGTTGAGATTAGGCTGAGTGAAGATGTACTTGAGACTCTTGTGGTCAGTGAAGATGTCCACTTTTCTTCCCAATAAGAGATGTCTCCAAGTCAAAAGAGCATGCACAACTGCCGCCAACTCGAGGTCATGAGTGGGGTAGTTCTTCTCGTTGGGCTTCAACTGGCGAGAGGTATAAGCCACAACTTTCTTCTCTTGCATCAACACTGCACCAAGACCTTGGAGAGAGGCATCGCAGAAGACCTCGAACGGTTTGGATTCATCAGGAGGAGTCAGAACTAGAGCAGTGACTAATTTCTCTTTCAAAGTGTTGAAAGCGATGTCACATTCCGGAGACCAAACGTACTTGACGTGCTTCTGGAGAAGGTTTTAAAGAGGCTTCGCGATCTTAGAAAAGTTCTGAACGAACCTTCGACAATAGCTTGCGAGACCGAGGAAGCTATGGAGTTGCTTCATATTCTTAGGTGGTTCCCAATTCACAATTGCAGACACCTTCTCAGGATTCACCGCAATGCCCTTGGCAGAGATGATATACCCAAGATAAAGAACCTCATCGAGCCAAAACTCGCACTTTGAGAACTTGGCGTAGAATTGATGTTCCCTGAGCTTATCGAGCACCAGACGCAAGTGCTTGGCATGATCTTCCTTGTTCTTCGAAAAGACCAGAATGTCGTCGAGATAGACCAAAACGAAGTCATTTGTGTAGGCGTTGAAGATGAAATTCATCATGCGAGAGAAAGTCGGAGGAGCGTCGACGAGGCCAAAATACATGACAGTGTATACATATGAACCATAGCTTGTTCTGAAAGCCGTCTTGGGAATATCTTGCTCATGGATTCGAATCTGGTGATAACCCATACGGAGATCAAGCTTGGAGAATACTTGGGCACCTTTGAGTTGTTCGAACAGCTCATTGATGTTGGGAAGTGGGTACTTGTTCTTGATAGTCTTCTTGTTCAATGGACGGTAGTCAACACAAAGTTGATCCGTTCCATCCTTCTTCTTCACAAAAAGTACTCCACAACCCCACGGAGAGGAACTAGGTCGGATGAGACCCATTCGCTCTTGAATATCGAGTTGCTTCTTCAGCTCCTTCAACTCTTTAGGTCCGAGCTTGTAAGGAAGCTTGCAAACCGGTTCCGTGCCAGGCTCAAGATCGATGACGAATTCAACTGGCCGGTGCGGAGGCATTCCTGGAAGCTCTTCTGGAAAGACGTCTTGATATTTGCAAACGACTGGAATTTGAGAGATGGCATCCAGTTCACCCTTCTCATTGAGAGAAAACAGACAGATGGTATCATAAGGAGCACAATTACATCCTTAGACGAATGAGTCAATTGAATCTGCCTGGCAGCACAATCAAGCTTAGCCTTGTGCTTAGATAGCCAATCCATCCCGAGAATAAGATCAATATCCGAGTCACCAAGAACATTTGGAGAAGACAAGAACTTATAGTCACCCAAAGTGATTGTAACATCCGGAACGCATACTCGAGATGTCATTTGACGGGCTGGAGAGACAATAGCCAACGGTTTCGGCAACACTTGAGTAACAAAATCATGCTTAGATGCAAAAGGTCTCGAGATGAAACAATGCGATGCACCAGTATCAAAAAGAACTCTTGCAGGAATATCGTTAACAGGAAGGTTACCCATGATGACATCTGACGAGTCCTCTGCCTGAGCTGCATTCACCATGTTGACCTTGGCGTACTTGAGGTTATGCTTGACCACAGCTGTACTTGCCGATCTCACAGGAGGAGGAGGAGGGAGACGCCTCTGATTGAAGCATTTGTTGGCATAGTGACCCTTCTGTTGGCGCTTGTTGCACGTGACCTCTGAAAGCGGACGATGATACGGAGCACTCGATCTTGAAGCTTGAGACGAAGTCTTGTTCTGAAAGCCAGGGTTGGGTGGGTGGGAAGATCCACTGCCACCTTTGCTCTTCTGCTGAAAAGGCTGACGGAACGAAGGAGGAGGAAGCAAATACTTCTGCTGCTTGGCAACTTGAGTAGAGGAAGAAGGAGTAGCATCTCTGACTCGCTTCTTGGAAGCATCACACTTCAGTTGAGCGGCCTCTTGCTTCAATGCCATGTTGTAGAACTCATCGTACCTCAAGGGCTCAAAGAGAACAAGAGCTAGCTGGATTTCTTCTCTGAGACCACCCCTGAACTGGTATATCATGCTCTTCTCGTCAGGGACGTCCTGCTTAGCAAAGTGGGCGAGCTTCTGAAACAACTTGTTGTAGTCATAGACAGACATAGAGCCTTGCTTCAGGTTGCGGAATTCCTCATGCTTGCTTTCAACCACGCTCTGAGGAATATGATGAGCTTTGAAGTCTTGATGGAATTCATCCCAGGTAATCACACGGCCTCCTCTGGAATCTTTGTACTGCTGAAACCATTCTGCAGCTTGGTCTTTGAGTTGGAAGGAAGAGAACTTGACAAAGTCCTCAGGCCTGACATTACTGCACTCGAAATGCTTGCATAAGTCCACGAGCCAATCGTCAGCATCAGTTGCCTCAACACAATTGCTGAAGGTCTTTGGCTGGTTAGCAAGGAACTGGTTGAGTGTAGCAAAGTGATTCTGATTGTTGCCTTGGTTGCCTTGGTTCGCTTGGTTCGCTTGGTTGCGCTCTTGAAGAATTTGCATGATCAACTGTGTGTTTGCATTGGTAGCGGCCATCATAGCTTGCCATGCCTCTGGAGGAGGAGGTGGTGGTGGCGGATCAGGATTCGGAGTCGTGCGCGTTGGAGGAGCCATCCTAAAAGAGGTTGACATCCATTAGCACATTGATAGATAAAATTGAAGCTGAATCCAACGGGTTGAAATTGCAACATATAGTCTTCACATCCGAACAAAATGAACGAATGCATTCCAATAGAAATGGTCACATATCCATAAATTGAGAAGCCACTTAGAATTTAGGTAGAGGAATAAATCAACAAGGTACGGAGCAAGAACGAATACTCGGTAAAGATCACCCAATCTCAAACCAAATATCCATGGAAGAAGAACTAGAGCTACAAGAATTCGCCCTATAGTGAGTCGTATTACAATTCACTGGCCGTCGTTTTACAACGTCGTGACTGGGAAAACCCTGGCGTTACCCAACTTAATCGCCTTGCAGCACATCCCCCTTTCGCCAGCTGGCGTAATACATAACCGAGAAAAACTTCGGAAACCATCTACCTCAACCTTCGAAAAGCATCCGTTATACAAGTTATGGCAATACTCCCGAACTCCCGCCCCAGTACTGGGTGGCGTCGAGGTTATCTCACCAACAACTGCATAAAAGAGATTTTCGATGTCGGAACTAAACTCAGGTATTCCAGAACTGCAACGATAAAATTGTGACGACAACACCTCGGAGCTCAACTCCCCGGGACACTGCCACAACCCCTAAAATGGAGGCACCAAGAACAATGTTCTCGTCACAAATCGATCGAAACGATTCCAAGATACCCGCGTGATCCTAAATTTTAGTGAAATTTAAGAAGAGAAGAGTCAAAACTCTACGTCAGGATGCCTTACCAGAGCGATGAAGGGACTGGGGAGTAAAAAGAATTCCTAAACTCTCCGATATATAATTCCTAAATGACTCAACATTTTTCTAGACTCAACAACGGCAGCTAATAACGATCAAACAGTGGGGCTCCTAAGGTCGGGGAAGGCTCTGTTACCAACTTGTAACGCCCTCGATGCGGCTATATCTCCCACGTGTCGAAGCACGACTTAGAGGCATAACCGCATTGAAAGCAATGTCGCAAGTGAGGTAATCTTCACAACAACCCATGTAAAGATAAGAGGGAAAAGAGGTACATAGTTGGCTTACACTCGCCACGTCACACAAATACATAAATAACATTACATCATCCAATACACTCAGGTCCGACTACGGTACCAAAATAAAAGATCAACCCCAACATGACGACAGGTCCCCGATCGCCCCAACTGGGCACCACTACTGATCATCTGGGAAAGACACATAGTAACGGACGGAGTC
The DNA here is from genome assembly GCF_003073215.2 of Triticum urartu. NCBI lineage: Eukaryota > Viridiplantae > Streptophyta > Magnoliopsida > Poales > Poaceae > Triticum > Triticum urartu. Next base: position 187,179,015 of record NC_053024.1, on the reverse strand, counting down.
TTCGTCGAACTCCCACTTGAGCTCAAGCGCATCATCTGGAACGGTATCATCGGTCCCTGCATCTGGTTTGGAAGTAATCTGTGAGTCACGGGGACTCAGCAATCTCGCACCCTCGCGATCAAGACTATTTAAGCTTATAGGTAAGGCAAGGTAATATGTGGAGCTGCAGCAAGCGACTAGCATATATGGTGGCTAACCTGTTCGCAAAAGAGAGCGAGAAGAGAAGGCAAAGCACGACAAAGAACTATGATCAAGAAGTGATCCTAAACAACCTATCAAGCATTACTCCAACACCGTGTTCACTTCCCGGACTCCGCCGAGAAGAGACCATCACGGTACACACGTGATTCATTTTAATTAAGTTAAGTTCATGTTATCTACAACCGGACATTAACAAATTCCCATCTGCCCATAACCGCGGGCACGGCTTTCGAAAGTTCAAATCCCTGCAGGGGAGTCCCAACTTAGCCCATCACAGACAAGCTCTCACGGTCAACGAAGGAATAGACCTTCTCCCGAGACATTCCGATCAGACTCGGTATCCCGGTTCTACAAGACAACTTCGACAAGTAAAACAAAACCAGCAACACCGCCCGAATGTGCCGACAAATCCCGATAGGAGCTGCACATATCTCGTTCTCAGGGCACACTCAGATGAGCAGCTCCACGTACAACTAAAACCAAACCTCGAGTTTCCCCGAGGTGGCGCTGCACAGGGCTCTATTTGGACCAACACTCAGAGGAGCACTGGCCCGGGGGGTTTAAATAAAGATGACCCTCGGGCTCCGGAAACCCAAGGGAAAAAGAGGCTAGGTGGCAAATGGTAAAACCAAGGTTGGGCATTGCTGGAGGAGTTTTATTCAAGGCGAACTTGTCAAGGGGTTCCCATTATAACCCAACCGCGTAAGGAACGCAAAATCCGGGAACATAACACCGATATGACGGAAACTAGGGCGGCAAGAGTGGAACAAAACACTAGGAAAAAGGCCGAGCCTTCCACCCTTTACCAAGTATATAGTGCATTAAGATAACAAGATAATATAGTGATATCCCAAAAATAAACAATGTTCCAACAAGGAACAAACTCCAATCTTCACCTGCAACTAGCAACGCTATAAGAGGGGCTGAGCAAAGCGGTAACATAGCCAATCAACGGTTTGCTAGGACATGGTGGTTAGAGGTTTGACATGGCAATGGGAGGCATGATAAGCAAGTGGTAGGTATCGTAGCATAGGCATAGCAAAAGAGCGAGCATCTAAAGCAAAGATAGAAGTGATTTCGAGGGTATGATCATCTTGCCTGCAAAGTTGTCAGAGTTGACTGGATCCTCGAAAGCAAACTCAACGGGCTCCTCGTTAGCGAACTTGTCTCCCGGCTCTACCCAAACAAGACAAACAAGCAAAAGGAACACAATCAACCACGTGCAAGCTCAACAACATGATGCAAACATGGTATGCTATGCGGGATGCGTATGTGATGCATATGCAAGATTTGACAAGGAATGATTGAACCTGGCCTCAACTTGGAAATCCAAGAGTGCCACTGGAAAGGTGAGGTGATTTCGGTTGAAATCGATATAAAGATCACCGGAATCGGATGCACGGTTTGGAAATGGCAAGCAAAACAAATATGGCACCGGTCTGCGATAATCAGCAAGTAGCCATCTAAATGCATCAAGTTATAAATATGCTACAGCACTCAAACATGAGCAACAAAATACATGGCAGGGATCCACTCATGATGCTTGACAAAAGATGAACACTGAGCTACGGCCAATTCATCCATTAACAGGTTCAAACAAGCATGGCAAAAGTGCAAATGGAAACAGGTTTCAGACTTAGTGAAATTAACACAAGTCTGGAATTTCAGATCAGGTAGCACACTTTGGAGCATGAAAACTATATGCTACAGGAACTTAACATGGCAAAGAGGCATGGCATGGAGCTACTCAAAGAGCTTAACAAAAGTCCCTTAGTGACCTTGAGCCAAAAGGGATCAGAAAATACAATTGCAAGCATGTGAACATGGCAAAAACATAATCAATTCACAGACTTGGTGAAAACTGGAGCATGCAAAACAGATATCAAGTAGGCATGTTTACGAGCTCGATGCACTCACTACAGAGCAAGTCATGACAATCTAAGCATACACCCATCAAGAATACACATTATACAAGCTAGACATGGCAAGAACAATAACATAGCATGCACGGATCAACTACAACATCCTCGGCAAAATCGCTAACAAGTAGACAATCTGCCCAGATTCACGAAATAGCAAAAGTAGAGCTCGATTGACCTCAAGCTAGGGTGCTCCATAAAAACAAATACATGGATGGATAGACACTACAAGATTAACAAAACATCCTTACTGATCATCCTCAAAAGAGGCACGGATCACTAGGAAACAACATGAACATATGGCATATGAGATAAAAACAGCAAGGACTTAGAGAAATTGCTAAGTCCCTGAAATCAGCATTACCGAGTACGCACTTTGCAAGCTTGTGCTAGTCACCACACACATCACAAAAATACCACAAAAATACATGGGTTGCACCCCTGGATATATGGCAAAACATATAACAAAACTCATGAAGAGCTCAGGGGCATATCATGCACACAATAATCATGGCAAAAATGACAAATATCTAATTGGAGCAGCAGATCTGACAAATATCTCAAATAGCACTCTTCTAACAGCATTTCGGGCATCAAGATGAACTCAAATGAAAATGATGCAATGAGATGAAATGATGTACTCTCTGAGACGAACATTTTGATATGCTATATGCCCAAAACGGATCTACAGATGAGGAGTTACGATGCGATGAACATGAGCAAATAATTAGGGTTTTGGGGCAAAAGTCAACCCAAACGGGGTCTCAGATCCAGATCTGACGCGTTCCCCGAGGTTGGCCGGAGCTTCGCCGGAACAGGGACTTGCCGGGGCGCCGGAGGAGGAGGAAGACAGCCGGGGCGGTGGTGGCGATGGCGGCGCTCCGTGCGGTGGCGGGGCGGACGCGGCGGCGCTTGCTGGCGCGGGGCGGCGGCCGGAGCTCGCCGGCTCGGCCGGGAAGGAGGTGCGCGGCGGCGGAGGCCGATGAGGTCGTCGGCCGGCGCAAGGCGAGGGCGGCGACCACGGGCGGGCGGCGCCCGTGCGGCGCCGCGGCGGGATGGGCCGCGGGGGCCCCTCCTGGGCCTCCCGGGCCCGCGGCGGTTGAGGAAGTGGGGCGGCGGCGCGGCCAACCGGCGGGCGACACGTGGTGGCGGCGGGGCTAGCCGGACATGTCCGTCGGTGCGGGAGGAAGTGTCCGGCGCGCGAGGAGAGGGAGAGATCTAGGGTTTGCCCGAAAATTTCGGGGAGTGGTCTTTATATAGGCATAGAGGGAGCTAGGAGACTCCAAATGAGGTGCGGTTTTCGGCCAAACGATCGTGATCGTACGCTCTAGATGATGGAGAGGGTTTTGGTGGGTTTTGGGCCAAATTGGAGGGGTGTTGGGTTGCAACACACACGAGGCCTTTTCGGTCCCTCGGTTAACCGTTGGAGCATCAAACGAAATCCAAATGGTACGAAACTTGACAGGCGGTCTACCGGTAGTAAACCAAGGCCGCTTGGCAAGTCTCGGTCCAATCCGGAAATGTTTAATGCCCACACACGAAAGAAAGGTAGAAATGACCACTGGAGGAGAACGAAGCGCCGGAATGCAAAACGGACAACGGGGAAAACGCTCGAATGCATGAGATGAACATGTATGCAAATGCAATGCACATGATGACATGATATTAGATGCATGACAATGATAACAACACACGGAGACAAAAACCAAACCCGAGAAAATAAAATAACTTAAAGCCGAAAACGGCAAGAGTTGGAGTACATATTGGGTAAATTACATCCGGGGTGTTACATTAACTCCTACTCTTCCTCGAGTAGGTAAGTGATAAAAACAGAATTTTTGATGTGGAATGCTGCCTAACATGTCATATCATATTTCTTTTCTTTATAGCATGGACATTTATATTGTTCAAAGCAATAGTCTAGTTTTGACATGATAACTTAAATACTCAAGCATATCAACAAGCAACCATGTATTTCAAAATATCAACACTAAAATAAGCTATCCCTAGCCCATCATGCTCAATCATTGATCCATTCATGAAACACACTCACATATTAACGACACCCGATGCTCAAGTATGATCATAGTGCCTCCTAGTTGGTGCTTTTGTAAGATAAGATGGAGACTCGAATTCAAAATAAAAATTGCATAAAGTAAAAGAAAGGCCCTTTGCAGGGGAAGTAGGGATTTGTAGAGGTGCCAGAGCTCAAAGTGAAAAATTTGGAGATAAAAACATTTCGGGAGGTGTGTCCTTCCCACCAACGAAAATGACTTAGAGTTCCCAACACTTTCCATGCTAGATATATCATAGGCGGTTCCCAAACAGAAAATAAAGCTTATTCCTTTTTCCACCATACTTTCACTTTCCATGGCTAACCATATCCACGGGTACCTTCCATACCAACACTTCCCAAGGAATTTATTATTTGACAACATAAAGTAAATTCATTTTTCATTTCGGGACTGGGCGTCCCTAATACCTTTGACTTACTCTCGTGCAATGACAAGTGAATAAACACTCATCGTGAGAATAACCCATCTAGCATGGAAAATATTGGCCACCCCTCACCGCTCCGCGAGCGGAACGAACACACAAAAGAGAAGTTTATTTTGAAAACTAGAGATGGCACATACAAATTCGCTTCAAATAGCAAAATAATACTGCATATAGGTAGATACAGTGGACTCATGTGGCAAAACTGGTTTAAAGGCTTTTGGATGCACAAGTAGTGATCATACTTACTGCAAAATGAAGGCTAGCAAAAGATTGAGAAGCGACCAACCAAGAAATGAATAATCTCATAAGCGAGCATTAAGCATAATTAACACCGGATAATGCACCACAAGTAGGATATAATTTCATTGCATAATTATTGACTTTCGTGCTTTCATAGGGAATCACAAACCTTAACACGAATATTCTTAATAAAGCATAATTACTCATCAAGATGATTCACATATCACATCATCATATCTCAAAACTATTACTAAGAATCAAGTTTATTTTGTCCAATGATCTTCATGAAAGTTTTAATTATATCCTTCTTGGATTTCTATCACTTTGGGACTAATTTTCATGTGTTGCTTTTGACTAGCTCCAACAAATATAAGTGAAGATCATGAGCATAATTTTTCTTCTCTCAAATTAATTTAAGTGAAGCAAGAGAGAATTTCTTGAAAATTTTACTAACTCTCAAATAAATCTAAGTGAAGCAAGAGAGCATTTCTTAAAAAGTACTAAATCACACCATGCTCAAAAAGATATAAGTGAAGCACTAGAGCAAGTCCATAGCTCATAAAAATTTAAGTGAATCATAGAGAGCAATTCTAACAAGTCATGACATAATTTTGGCTCTCTCAAATAGGTGTGTCCCGCAAGGAATCAAGACTAAAAACACAAAATAAAACAAGCAAAGACTCATATCATACAAGAGGCTCTAAGCAATACACATAGTATGTGACGAATAAAAATATAGCTTCGAGTAAAATACCGATGGTCGTTAGAAGAAAGAGGGGATGCCACTCGGGGGCATCCCCAAGCTTAGTTGCTTGCTCTCTTTTGGATAATAGCTTGGGATGCTGGGCCATCCCCAAGCTTAGGCTCTTCTCACTCCTTATTCCTTCATCCATCGTAAAATAACCCAAAACTTGAAAACTTCAATCACACAAAACTCAACAAAAGCCTTCATGAGATCCGTTAGTATAAGAAAAGAAATCACTACTATAAGTGATGTAGTAAACCAATTCATATTTTGTTCTTGCATTATATCTACTTTATTACAACTTTCCTATGGCAAAAACTCATCAAAGAAAACCATAGAGCCATCAAAACAAGCACACGACGCAAAGAAAACAGAATCTGTCAAAAACAGAACAATATGTAGTAATCTAGGTGTTTCGAATACTTCTGTAACTCCAAAACTATGAAAAAATAGGACGAGCTGAGAAATTTGTATAATGATCTACTACAAAAGGAATTGGTATTTTATCGCTCTCTGGATAAAAATTAGAATTATTTTCGTGAGCGCAAAAGTTTCTGTTTTTTCAGCAAGATCAAACAACTATCACCCAACAATTTGATACGTCTCCGTCGTATCTACTTTTCTAAACACTTTTGCCCTTGTTTTGGACTCTAACTTGTGTGATTTGAATGGAACTAACCCAGACTGACGCTGTTTTCAGCAGAATTGCCATGGTGTTGTTTTATGTGCAGAAAACAAATATTCTCGGAATGACCTGAAACTCCACGGAACATCTTTTAAAAAAATAATAAAAAATCCTCGCCAAAGATGAAGACCAGGGCGCCCCCTACCTCGTGGGCCCCCTGGATGCCCTCCGACGTCAACTCCAACTCTATATATTTGCTTTCAGAGAGAAAAAATCAGAGAGAAGAAATCATCACGTTTTACGATACGGAGCCGCCGCCAAGCCCTAAAACCTCTCGGGAGGGCTGATCTGGAGTCTGTTCGGGGCTCCGGAGAGGGGGATTTGTCGTCGTCATCATCATCAACCATCCTCCATCACCAATTTCATGATGCTCACCGCCGTGCGTGAGTAATTCCATCGTAGGCTTGCTAGACGGTGATGGGTTGGATGAGATTTATCATGTAATCGAGTTAGTTTTGTTAGGGTTTGATCCCTAGTATCCACTATGTTCTGAGATTGATGTTGCTATGACTTTTCTACGCTTAATGCTTGTCACTAGGGCCCGAGTGCCATGATTTCAGATCTGAACCTATTATGTTTTCATGAATATATGTGAGTTCTTGATCCTATCTTGCAAGTCTATAGTCACCTACTATGTGTTATGATCCGGCAACCCCGAAGTGACAGTCACCTACTATGTGTTATGATCCGGCAACCCCGAAGTGACAATAATCGGGACCACTCCCGGTGATGACCATAGTTTGAGGAGTTCATGTATTCACTATGTGCTAATGCTTTGTTCCGGTTCTCTATTAAAAGGAGGCCTTAATATCTCTTAGTTTCCAATAGGACCCCGCTGCCACGGGAGGGTAGGACAAAAGATGTCATGCAAGTTCTTTTCCATAAGCACGTATGACTATATACGGAATACATGCCTACATTACATTGATGAATTGGAGCTAGTTTTGTGTCACCCTATGTTATGACTGTTACATGATGAACCACATCCGGCATAATTATCCATCACTGATCCGGTGCCTACGAGTTTTCCGTATACTGGTTTACGCTTATTTACTTTTCCGCTGCTACTATTACAATCACTACAAAATACCAAAAACATTACTTTTGCTGTCTTTACTTTTGTTGCTGCTACCACCACTATCATATTACTTTGCTACTAAACACTTTGCTGCAGATACTAAGTTTCCAGGTGTGGTTGAATTGACAACTCAGCTGCTAATACTTGAGAATATTCTTTGGCTCCCCTTGTGTCGAATCAATAAATTTGGGTTGAATACTCTACCCTCGAAAGCTGTTGCGATCCCTATACTTGTGGGTTATCAAGACTAATTTTTGGCGCCGTTTCCGGGGAGCATAGCTCTATTCTTTGAGTCACTTGGCATTTATATCTGCTTATCACTATGAAGAACTTGAGAGATCCAAAAACCAAGATCTATCCCTCAACTACGAGGGGGGGTAAGGAACTGCCATCTAGCTCTGCACTTGATTCACCTTCTGTTATGAGTAAGTTTGCGACACCTACACCTGCTTCTGCTATTCGTTCTGATATGTCGCATGTTATTGATGATGCCACTTCTGCTATGCATGATACTTATGATGAAACTGCTTCTATACCTGATACTACTGTGCCCCTTGGTGAATTTCTTGATGAACAAATTGCTAGGGCTAGAGAAAAAGAAATTATTGAATCTGAATACGATGATGATAGTGATGATGAAAATATGCCTGTTATCCCTGAGGGTTAACTTTTTGATATGGAATCTTCTGCCGCTATTTTAGCTTGCAGAGATAGATATGAGCTTAAGAGGTTATTAGTTAAATGGAACAAAGAATCACTTAGAGATAAAATGAAACCTGACCCTACTTTTGCTACTTCACCTATTTGTGTTCCTGATAAGGATTATGAATTCTCTGTTGATCCTGATATAGTTACTTTGGTGGAATCTGATCCGTTTTATGGCTATGAATCTGAAACTGTTGTGGCACATCTTACTAAGTTAAATGATATAGCTGCCCTGTTCACTAATGATGAGAGATCGCGTTACTTTTATATACTCAAAATATTTCCGTTCTCATTAAAGGGTGATTGTAAGATATGGTTTAATTCTCTTGATCCTGGTTGTGTGCGTAGTCCCCAGGATATGATTTATTACTTCTCTGCTAAATATTTCCCTGCTCATAAGAAACAAGCTGCTTTGTGGGAAATATACAACTTCGTGCAAATTAAAGAAGAGAGTCTCCCACAAGCTTGGGGGAGGCTTCTCAAGTTACTTAATGCTTTGCCTGATCATCCTCTTAAGAAACCTGAAATCCTTGATATCTTTTATACTGGACTAATCGATACTTCCAGAGATTACCTAGATAGTTGTGCTGGTTCTATTTTCAGGGAAAGAACACCGTATGAAGCTGAAATTCTATTGAATAATATGTTGACAAATGAAAATAATTGGGCACCTCCTGAGCCAACTCCTGCTCCAATTACTGAGCCTATTCTTAAACCAACTCCGAAGAAGAGAGGTGTTCTATTCCTCAGTTCCGAAGATATGCAAGAGGCAAAGAAATCTATGAAAGAAAAGGGTATTAAAGCCGAAGATGTTAAGAATTTACCTCCTATTGAAGAAATACATGGTCTTAATATACCGCCTGTTGAAGAAACATATGATCTCAATTCTTTATTTATTGAAGAACCTCCTGATCTCGATATCCCGACACAGGTAGTAAAGGTAAATTCTCTCTATAGGTATGATAAAGCTGAAGTCCCTCCTACTAAAATTGCTAGCCAATGCTTGGATGAGTTTGATAATTTTATGTTTAAGCAAGATGACTTCAATGCTTATTTTGGTAGACAATTAAAAGAAAATGCTTATATGATTAGATGTTTGGGTGATTATATGGCTAATATTAAAGGTGAATTTAAACTTGTTGGCAAACATGCTTCTATGGTTACCACTCAAGTAGAACAAGTACTTAAGGCTCAAAAAGAAGTGCTTGATGAAATGAATAGTAAGAAAAATGATTATGCTGTTAGAGTGGCTACTAGAACTGGTAGAATGACTCAGGAACCTTTGTATCCTGAAGACCACCCTAAGAGAATCGAGCAAGATTTTCAGAGAAATAATATTGATGTTCCTTGTTCTTCTAAAAAGAAGAAAAAGAAAAATAATAGAACTGTGCAAACTTCTAGTGAACCTATTGCTGAACCACGTGATAATCCAAATAATATCTCTATGTCTGATGCTAAAACACAATCTGGTAATGAACATGAACCTAATGAAAATATTAATGATGATGTTCATGATGATGCTCAACCTAGTAATGATAATGGTGTAGAAATTGAACCTGCTGTTGATCTTGATAACCCACAATCAAATAATCAACGTTATGATAAAAGAGACTTTGTTGCTAGGAAACATGGTAAAGAAAGGGAACCTTGGGTTCAGAAACCCATGCCTTTTCCTCCAAAACCATCCAAGAAAAAGGATGATGAGGATTTTGAGCGCTTTGCTGAAATGATTAGGCCTATCTTTTTGCGTATGTGATTAACTGTTGTGCTCAAAACAAATCCTTATGCTAAATATATGAAGAATATCATTACTAATAAAAGAAAGATACCGGAAGCTGAGATTTCCACCATGCTTGCTAATTATACTTTTAAGGGTGGAATACCAAAGAAACTTGGAGATCCCGGAGTACCTAATATACCTTGCTCCATTAAAAGAAATTATATTAAACTGCTTTATGTGATCTTGGAGCCGGTGTTAGTGTTATGCCTATCTATTTATATCATAGACTTGACTTGAATAAGCTAAAACCTACTGAAATATCTTTGCAAATGGCTGATAAATCAACTGCTATACCTGTCGGTATTTGTGAGGATGTGCCTGTTGTGGTTGCAAACATTACTATTTTAACAGACTTTGTTATTCTTGATATTCACGAGGATGATAGTATGTCTATTATTCTTGGAAGACCTTTTCTTAATACTGCAGGGGCTGTTATTGATTGCAACAAAGGCAATGTCACTTTTAAGGTAAATGTAATGAGCATATGGTACACTTCCCGAGGAAACAACCTCAAGTTCATAGTATCAACTCCATTGGAAAAATTCCATCGATTATAATTGGAGGTTTTGAATTTCCTCTTCCTACTGTCAAAAAGAAATATGATATACTTATTATTGGGGATGTGCATATCCTCGTTGAGGTAACCTAGTGTTATTCGAAATTTCTCCGGTTTCATGATTATCGGAATGAGTTTGTTAACAAGACTTGATCAACCTTGGTAGTGGATTCTTTTTTATGAGCATGAGATGGATGAAACTAGAAGCACAACCTTCTGTACCCTCTCTATATTTTCTGTTAATTAGTAGAAATAAAGTAAAAATAGTATTTTTCTGTCTGTTTCCTGACTTATCCGTGCAATATAAAAATATCCCGAAAATAAAAGTCCTCAGAATACCATGCCAATTTAATATGATTTTTCGGGAATATTTGAGGATTTACTGTGCAAAAATTACCGCGAGAGGAGCTGCCACCTGGCCACGAGGGTGGTGGGCGCCCCCCTCTAGGGCGCGCCCCCTGCCTTGTGGGCCCACGATGGCCCTCCTCCACTTATCCCAGCACCCATCTTCTTCCTCTGTCTCACACAAACCCGAAAAACCAACTCAAGCACGAGTTCCAGCCACTTTTGCTGTGATTTTCGATCTCCTTGCTCAAAGCACCTCTCGCAAAACTGCTTGGGGAGATTGTTCCTTGGTATGTGACTCCTCCATTGGTCCAATTAGTTTTTGTTCTAGTGCTTTATTCTTTGCAAATTTCTGCTGCTTAGGTGACCCTGTTCTTGAGCTTGCAGATCAAATTTATATGGTCAAAGGTAGTTTTGATGCATGATATAGGCCCTAGGCACTTGTAGGAGTAGTTGCTATCAATATTATTGAGTTTGGTTTACTTTTATTTTGAAGTTGCTAAAAATTTCAGAATTTTTCAGAAAATGATGAGGAGATTATTGAGGGGCTCATCGAGCCAAAGCTCGAAGGAAAAGGCACCGAAGCCTAAGTATAATTTGCTGCACACCGCGGAGATTCGGGCGTGTGAATGGCCTTCTGATGATTTCTTGAGAGCAGCCGGTATCTATGAAGATTTTCATGAATTGGCTCACAATGCAGGCCTCACCGCTTTCCTCCACGACCAATGCGATCAGTATCTCTTACTCACAAATACCTTTGTGCAAAACTTTCATTTTCATTCTAGGAACTCACCACCTACGGTGGAGTTTCATTTATATGATGAGCATAAGGAGATGTCACTTTATGATTTTTGTCAGATTTATTTAGTCCCTTTTGAGGGCAAGACAGAAGAACCACATCATGATGATGTGGTTGGGTTTATTGATACTATCACTGTATGAGAAACTAGGAAGGTTTCCGATGCACGAATCACTAGCATACATTTTCCTGTTTTACGTTACTTTGCATTATTTGCTAGTCGTTGTTTAATTGGACGCGGAAACCGTGGAAACCTTAGTATCCCTGATATAATTATTCTGTTCCACGGTTTATACAGTGATAACACTTTTAGTATGGGCGGTATTATTGCTAGACGGTTAAGTATGAACCGTACCAAAGGTCCCATCTTTGGAGGCATTTATGCTACACGCCTAGCCGTACATTTTAACATACCTATTAGGCATGCTGAGAAGGAAGAAAAGGTGCTGCCCCATGTTTATCTAGATCATAAAAGTATGGTGGCACATGATTTTATTGTTAAGAATAGCTCAGGAGAGCTTAAATATCAATTGTTCTTTAACAAACATCATCCTGAGACTATTATCCTGCCTGCTCCTTCTTTGTTTGATTTGACTGTAGGCACGTACCTTGTTCCGTTGACGGCTATTCACGCCTACCGGAACCCTGCACCAGCCGAGGAGTCAGAACCGGAACCACAATTTGATCCTTCACGGCAGTCTAACTATCAGTGGGATCCGGAGATGATTGCCAGCCAGTGGCAATCGGAGCCTTCTTCTTCCTCATCATAGTACGACCCCAACAACTATTATTATGGATATCAGCCAGGCCAGCCGTGGCCATAGACCAACTTAGTCCAAAAGCCTAAGCTTGGGGGAGTACGTATTTCTCACCGACATTACATTTATGTTCACACACACTCGTTGCTAGATGTCGGTGCTCATACTTTTTCACTGTAATATCCATGCTAGTTTATTTTCTTTTTCCTGCTTTCTTCTTGTGTGTTTGTTAAACCTTAAGAAAAACCAAAAAAATTTAGTAGTAATTTATTTTTCTGCTGTAGTAGTAATAATTAAAAATAAAACCCAAAAATATTTCCCGTTCTTCTTTTGCTTGTTGGGAGCTTTCCCGTGTAAATAGTTTTATTTCTTTTCTTTTCTTTGGGGGTCAGTAGGAGAAGACCATAATTAAATTGTTGAAGTGGCTCTTATATGCATTATTGTTGATTTAACCAAGAGCCCATATTGCCTTGTCTTCTCCTGTTTATTGAATGCTCGCAGATTCCAGCTTAGTCCAATGCACGTGCACTCTTATTATTATTCACACCGTTCGGTCGTGCAAGTGAAAGGCAATTATGATGATATATGATGGACTGACTGAGATGAGAAAAGCTGGTATGAACTCGACCTCTTTTGTTTTTGTAAATATGACGAGTCCCTCGTTCTTGATTCAGCTTATTATGAATAAACATGTTTGCAATGACAATTAGAGATTGTAGTTGCTTGTGCCATGCTTGATTAGCTATGAGTTATAATGATTTACCTTGTGTGACGAACATGCTATTGCGATGATTATGATGTGGTATGATGGGGTGGTATCCTCCTTTGAATGATTTAAGTGACTTGACTTGGCGCATGTTCACACATGTAGTTGAAACAAAATCAACATAGCCTTTACGATATTTATGTTCATGGTGGATTATATCCTACTCATGCTTGCATCCAATGTTTATTAATTTTAATGCATGTACATGGCTGTTGTCGCTCTCTAGTTGGTCGCTTCCCAGTCTTTTGCTAGCCTTCACTTGTACTAAGCGGGAATACTGCTTGTACATCCAATCCCTCAAACCCCAAAGTTATTCCAGATGAGTCTACCATACCTTCCTATATGCGGTATCTACCTGCCGTTCCAAGTAAATTTGTATGTGCCAAACTCTAAACCTTCAAATAAACATTCTGTTTTGTATGCTCGAATAGCTCATGTATCAACCAAGGTTGTCCTTATCTTCCGTGTTAGGCGGGTTATTCTCAAGAGGAGTGGACTCCGCTCCTCACTCATGAGAAAATGGCTGGTCACCGGGATGCCCAGTCCCATGCTTTATGCAAACCAAATCAAAATTAATTGCAAACAAAACTCCCCCTGGGACCTGATGTATGTTGGAGGCAGTCGTTGTTTCGAGCAAGCCATGGATTGATGCTTGTTGGTGGAGGGGGAGTATAAACTTTACCATTTTGTTTGGGAACTGCCTATAATGTGTTTAGTATGGAAGATATCGCCATCTCTTAGTTGTTATGTTGACAATGAAAGTATACTGCTCAAAATATAATTTATCTCTATTTCAAAACCGAGCTCTGGCACCTCTACAAATCCCTGCTTCCCTCTGCGAAGGGCCTATCCATTTACTTTTATGTTGAGTTATCACCCTCTTATTAAAAAGCACTAGCTGGAGAGCACAACTGTCATTTGCATTCATCACTGTTAATCTATGTTGGGTGTGACTATGATTGGATCTCTTTTACCATGAATTACAATGTCTAGTCAGTCCTTGATCTTTAAAGGTGCTCTGCATTTATGTTTTGCGGTCTCAGAAAGGGCTAGCGAGATACCATCTTGTTATATCATATTATGATTGTTTTGAGAAAGTGTTGTCATCCGAGATTTATAATTATGGCTTGCTAGTTGATCATGTTATTGATATGAGTAATTATGAGACCTGAGAATTATTGCAAATGTGGTTAGTTATGATCTATGCTAAAAACTTGAATGCTAGCTTGACATAGTTACAACAACAAGAGCAAACAGAGTTTGTAAAAGTTTTTCTTTCATTCTTTCAGTTTGTCAACTGAATTGCTTGAGGACAAGCAAGGGTTTAAGCTTGGGGGAGTTGATACGTCTCCGTCGTATCTACTTTTCCAAACACTTTTGCCCTTGTTTTGGACTCTAACTTGTGTGATTTGAATGGAACTAACCCGGACTGACGCTGTTTTCAGCAGATTTGCCATGGTGTTGTTTTATGTGTAGAAAACAAATATTCTCGGAATGACCTGAAACTCCACGGAACATCTTAGAAAAAAATAATAAAAAATCCTCGCCAAAGATGAAGACAAGGGGGCCCACACCCTGTCCACGAGGGTGGGGGGGGCCCTAGGGCGCGCCCCCTACCTCGTGGGCCACCTGGATGCCCTCCGATGCCAACTCCAACTCTATATATTTGCTTTCGGAGAGAAAAAAATCAGAGAGAAGAAATCATCGTGTTTTACGATACGGAGCCGCCGCCAAGCCCTAAAACCTCTCAGGAGGGCTGATCTGGAGTCCGTTCGGGGCTCCAGAGAGGGGGATTCGTCGCCGTCGTCATCATCAACCATCCTCCATCACCAATTTCATGATGCTCACCGCCGTGCGTGAGTAATTCCATCGTAGGCTTGCTGGACGGTGATGGGTTGGATGAGATTTTATCATGTAATCGAGTTAGTTTTGTTAGGGTTTGATCCCTAGTATCCACTATGTTCTGAGATTGATGTTGCTATGACTTTTCTACGCTTAATGCTTGTCACTAGGGCCCGAGTGCCATGATTTCAGATCTGAACCTATTATGTTTTCATGAATATATGTGAGTTCTTGATCCTATCTTGCAAGTCTATAGTCACCTACTATGTGTTATGATCCGGCAACCCCGAAGTGACAATAATCGGGACCACTCCCGGTGATGACCATAGTTTGAGGAGTTCATGTATTCACTATGTGCTAATGCTTTGTTCTGGTTCTCTATTAAAAGGAGGCCTTAATATCCCTTAGTTTCCAATAGGACCCCGCTGCCACGGGAGGGTAGGACAAAAGATGTCATGCAAGTTCTTGTCCATAAGCACGTATGACTATATACGGAATACATGCCTACATTACATTGATGAATTGGAGCTAGGTCTGTGTCACCCTATGTTATGACTGTTACATGATGAACCGCATCCGGCGTAAGTATCCATCACTGATCCGGTGCCTACGTGTTTTCCATATACTGGTTTACGCGTATTTACTTTTCTGCTGCTACTGTTACAATCACTACAAAATACCAAAAACATTACTTTTGCTGTCTTTACTTTTGTTGCTGCTACCACCACTATCATATTACTTTGCTACTAAACACTTTGCTGCAGATATTAAGTTTCCAGGTGTGGTTGAATTGACAAGTCAGCTGCTAATACTTGAGAATATTCTTTGGCTCCCCTTGTGTCGAATCAATAAATTTGGGTTGAATACTCCGCCCTCGAAAGCTGTTGTGATCCCCTATACTTGTGGGTTATCAAAGATCCTAAAGGCTTTACTTGGCACAAACACTAATTAAAACATAAAAAACACAATCATAACAGTAGCATAATTGTTCTAACACTCAAAAACAGGAAGCAAAAATTAAAAATAAATTTTATTCATTGGGTTGCCTCCCAACAAGCGCCATAGTTTTACGCCCTTAGCTAGGCATAAAGCAAGGATCTAAGTTTTGTCATCCATAGTCTTGGATACTTTGGTACGGGTTTTCTCAAACTCGGGAGGCTCTTTGCGCTGCCCTAAATTTTCAGGGAAATAAACCATCTTTAGAACCAAAATATCCAATAGCTTATTACAAAGGGTAATCAAGGTATTCATGCGATTGATACTACCATTGAGATGTTTCATAGGTTCATTATATTTTTGTAATTCAACCATGTGCTTATGCAAATCACCAAGTTTGTCCAACATTTGAACTCCCTCTGGGGGTAAAAGAAAACCCCTGCTTTTGAGGTGGAACACCCAAAATTCCTTCTAAAATTTCATAGGCAGCATTGGCATCAAGCTCAATAAAATTCCCTTTAGCGGAAAAATTGAGGAGTTGTCTATGATGCAAAGCCAATCCTATGTAAAAATTACGAAGCAAGATCTTAGCAACCCCTTTAAATTCGAAATACAATAAGATTCCATAAGCCTATACCAAGAATCTTTCAAATTTTCTCCTTGTCTTTGCTTGAAGTAAAGAACTTCAAAATCTGGTGACAAAGGAGGGGTAGGCACGCTAGCCATTATGACTAGAGGGCAAGAACACGGATATATCTGGCAAGAAAATGGCGAACGAAAAAGAGGGGCAAATAAAACGGCAATTTTTGGTAAAGTGGGGGAGAGGAAAACGAGAGGAAAATGGCAAATAATGTAAATTGTGAGGAGATGAGATTTGTGATTAGGAACCTGGTATATGTTGAAGATCCTCCCGACAATGGCGCCAGAAATTCCTTTTGATGTCGCTTGAAACTACGTCGATATTTCCCCAAAGAGGAAGGGATGATGCAGCACAACGACGATAGGTATTTACCTCAGATGTGAAACCAAGGTTATCGAACCATTAGGAGAACCAAGCAACACAACGTAAACAACACCTGCACGCAAATAACGACTACTCGCAACCAGACGTGTTAAAGGGATTGTCAATCCCTTTCGGGTAACGGCACCAGAAATTGGCAAACGGACATGAGAGAGTTGTAAGTATTGATAGATCGAACGCCAAATAAAATAAATTGCAGCAAGGTATTTTTGTATTTTTGGTTTAGTATATCTGAAAATAAAAGGCAAATAAAATAGATCCCGAAGGAAAATAATATGAGAAAGAGACCCGGGGGCTGTAGGTTTCACTAGTGGCTTCTCTCGAGAAAAATAGCAAATGGTGGGTAAACAAATTACTATTGGGAAATTGATAGAACTTCAAATAATCATGACGATATCCAGGCAATGATCATTACATAGGCATCACGTCCAAAATTAGTAGACCGACTCCTACCCGCATCTAGTACTATTACTCCACACATCGACCGTTATACATCATGCATCAAGTGTATTAAGTTCATGGGGAAACGGAGTAATGCAATAAGAACGATGACATGATGTAGACAAGATCTATCTATGTAGTGATAGACCCCATCGTTTTATCCTTAGTAGCAATGATACATACGTGTCGGTTCCCCTTCTGTCACTGGGATTAAGCACCGTAAGATCGAACCCACTACAAAGCACCTCTTCCCATTGTAAGATAAATAGATCAAGTTGGCCAAACAAAACCCAAATATTGGAGAAGAAATACGAGGCTATAAGCAATCATGCATATAAGAGATCAAAGAAACTCAAATAACTTTCATGGATATAAAAAGATAGATCTGATCATAAACTCAAAGTTCATCCTATTCCAACGAACACATCGCAAAAAGAGTTACATCATATGGATCTCCAAGATACCATTGTATTGAGAATCAAATGAGAGAGAGGGGAAGCCATCTAGATACTAACTACGGACCCGAAGGTCTACAAAGAACTACTCACGCATCATCAGAGAGGCACCAATGGAAGTGGTGAACCCCTCCATGGTGGTGTCTACATTGGATCTGGTGGTTCTGGGCTTTGCGGTGGCTGGTATTGATTTTCGTCGAGTCCCCCCGGGTTTCTGGAATATTGGGATATTTATAGAGCAAAGAGGCGGTCCGGGGGGCACCCTAGGTGGGCACAACCCACCAGGGCGCGTCTGGGCCTCCTGGCGTGCCCTTGTGGGTTGTGCTCTCCTCGGAGCATGTAACACCCTCGATGCGACTATAGCTCCCACGTGTCGAGGCACGACTTAGAGACATAGTCGCATTGAAGGCATATGTCGCAAGTTAGGCAATCTTCACAACATCCCATGTAATATAAATCATAAAGGGGAGATAACATAGTTGGCTTACACTCGCCACGTCAATCAAGTACATAAATAACCTTACATCATTCAAACACTCATGGCCTAACTACGGCGCCAAAATAAAAGAAAACCCAACATGCGACACGGTCCCAATCACCCCCAACTGGGCACAACTACTGATCATCGGGAAAGGAAACATAGTATCGTTGAGAGTCCTCGTCGAACTCCCACTTGAGCTCAAGCGCGTCTCCTGGAGTGGAATCATCAGGCCCTGCATCTGGTGTAATAGTAATCTGTGAGCCACAGGGACTCAGCAATCTCGCACCCTCGCGATCAAGACTATTTAAGCTTCTAGGTAGGGCAAGATAAATATGAGTGGAGCTACAGCAAGCGACTAGCAAATATGGTGGCTAACTTATTCGCAAAAGAGAGCGAGGAGAGGATGCAAGGCGCGAGCGAGAAACTAGAGAGCAACCTGCGCAAACATTACTCCAACACCGTGTCCACTTCTCGGACTCCGCCGAGAAGAGGCCATCACGGTAACACACTCAGTTGATTCATTTTAATTAAATTAAGGTTCAAGTTATCTACAACCGGACATTAACAAATTCCCATCTGCCCATAACCGCGGGCACGGCTTTCGAAAGTTCAAATCCCTGCAGGGGAGTCCCAACTTAGCCCATGACAAGCTCTCACGGTCAACGAAGGAATAGACCTCCTCCCAAGACGTTCCGATCAGACTCGGTATCTCGGTTCTTCAAGACACTTCGACAGGTTAAAACAAGACCAGCAACACCGCCCGAATGTGCCGACAAATCCCGATAGGAGCTGCACATATCTCTTTCTCAAGGCACACTCAGATTGTCCAAACTTCTGGTAGGCCAGCCCAGAGTTACCCCTGGTAGCCACCGGCGGCTGACGGTTTGGACCAACACTCAGAGGAGCACTGGCGGGGGGGGGGGGGGGTTTAAAATAATGATGACCCTTGAGTCTGCAGAACCCAAGGGAAAGAAAAGGCTAGGTGGCAAATGGTAAAACCAATGTTGGGCATTGCTGGAAAAGCTTTAATCAAGGCGAACTATCAAGGGGTTCCCATTATAACCCAACCGCGTAAGGAACGCAAAATCCGGGAACATAACACCGATATGACGGAAACTAGGGCGGCAAGAGTGGAACAAAACACTAGGCGAGAGGCCGAGCCTTCCACCCTTTACCAAGTATATAGATTCATTAAGATAACATGGCAATATAATGATATCCCAATAAGTAAAATAATGTTCCAACAAGGAACGGTCTCCAATCTTCACCTGCAACTAGCAACGCTATAAGAGGGGCTGAGCAAAGCGGTAACATAGCCAATCAATGGTTTGCTAGGACATGGTGGGTCAGAGGTTTGACATGGCAATTTGGGAGGCTTGAAAGCAAGTGGTAGGCATCGTAGCATTGGCATAGCAAATGAGCGAGCAAACTAGCATAACAAAGATAGTAGTGATTTCGAGGGTATGATCATCTTGCCTGCACAGTTGTCAGAGTTGACTGGATCCTCGAAAGCAAACTCAACGGGCTCCTCGTTAGCGAACTCGTCTCCCGGCTCTACCCAAACAAGACAAACAAGCAACAAGGACACAATCAACCACGTGCAAGGATCAAACAAGATGATGCAATGATGATATGCTATGCGGGATGCGATGTGGGATGCAAAATGCAAGATATGACAGAAAATGCATGAACCTGGCCTCAACTTGGAAATCCAAGTTTTCCACTGGAAAGATGAGGTGAAATCGCTTGAAAACGATATAAAGAACGCCGGAATCGGAGTTACGGTTTGGAAATGGAAAGCGATTCAAAAATGGCACCGGTCTGCGATTTACAGCAAGTAGTCATCTAAATGCAATGAGAGAACATGCTAGAGCACCCAAAAATAACAAAAAAATACATGGCAGGGATGCATTCAAGATGCTTAACAAAAGTCTAGCACTGAGCTACGGCCAAATCATCCATTAACAGGTTCAAACAAGCATGGCAAAAATGCATATGGAATTTCAGATCAGGTAGCCCACTTCGGAGCAACAAAACTACATGCTACAGGACCTGAACATGGCAAAGTAAAGCATGGCATGGAGCTACTCAAAGAGCTTAACAAAAGTCCATTAGTGACCTCAAGCCAAAAGGGATCAGAAAATACAATTGCAAGCATGTGAACATAGCAAAGAGGAAACTGTCGTCCTGCGCCCGCTGGCGCCCGCCTGGCCTTGGTTGTCATGGCTCACGTCATCCGAACCTCACGAGGTGAGGCTTGCATAGATATCTCCGCTCCTCAGGAGCCTACCTATGGAGGCCGCTCCTTCTGGAGGTCTCGGTGTCGTCCGCCTCACGAGGCATGGCCCCTCGCGAGGGTCTTGATTTGCTAATGCTGAAGGTGGGCCGTACCAGGCCGTCGATGGAGCCACGCCATGGGCCGCAGGTAGGCAAGCCTGGGTACCCCTGTTCCTAGAACACCGACAGTAGCCCCCGGGCCCAAGGCGCGCTCGAACTTGGCTTCGAGGCGAAGCCAAAGGTCAAGTGTGGAGCGCCGCGGGCCCTAACCGCCCGCGGCCTTGGTCGACGCGTGGCACTTGATTGGATGTGGGCATCTCGACTTCCCCACGTAGCCTTGATAATTGCCAGGCCTGGCGGCCGCCCATTGTTAGCACAGCTCTGCCTTCATTGCTTGCCATGCTTGCCCTTGGCTCCTCCTCTCCTCTGTGAACCCGCAGCTCGACGCCGGCGCCAACCCTTTCTCGCCGCCATGGCCCCTCGGCCGAAGAAGAAGGCAAAGGCCTGCGCTTTGGCGTATCCCGGCCAGTCTTGGAGCCCTCTCTTGAGCGGTCAACGATGATAAACCGCAAGGGGCCGGACAAGGTCCGGCCGACCCTGGTCACCGATTCCAATGAGTGGAAGGCGATGACGGTCTGGCCTGCAACTCGGGCCATGATTGACATGGAAGCCACCGAGATCCCCATTCATCTCCATGCTCTCTTGGCTGGCTTTTGGTTCCCCCGCTTTCTGATTTCTTCAATGTCGTGATCTCACTCTACCAGATTTAGGCGATGCATCTGGATCCCCAATCCATCATCCTCCTCACTGTCTTCGCCTTCCTGTGTGAGGCTATGGTGGGCATTTGCTCCCTCCGTTACCTTGCTTCGCCATTTCTTCTCGCTCCGCCTAGTCGATGCCCGCCAGCGCTCGGGATGCGTAGCCTTCCAGGCTGGCTCGGGCATCGACTTTACGCTCTGCCCAGACGTGGAGGGGTTCCGGAAGCAGTGGGTGTACGTGGACGCCGGCACGCTCAACCCCCTGCTCCTGCGAGCTCCGGCGGCACCCAGCTCTGGCTCAGGGCACATGAAGCTTGTCGACCGCCGGCTTGCCCATGTCTGGTCTAGGCTGGCCAGGTTGAAGAAGGTCAAGGTGACGGCGCCGATGGTGGTGAAGGAGTTCGTCCGGTGGCACATCGCTCCACACCAGCGCCATTCGCGCCCAATGTGGGACTTCACCGGTAGCAAGGACCCCATGAGGCTCCGGGTGCCTGCGCTTCCTTCCAAGATGCTGTGCACGATGCTCGAGCTTATGACACGTGACCTAGCGCTAGCTGCGCTTCCAGAGGAGGGTTGCCTTCTGTACCAATGCTCGAACAAGGAGGACTTCGTGAAGCAGATGCCCCTTTTTGACAAGTGGGGGCTGCGCCCGAAGGGCCTTAAAGGGCCCCGCGAGAATCCCATCATCGTGTCTCCCTTGTTCATTGATCCTGCGGCGCGTGCCCCGAATGTGGATGCAGGGGGCGAACGCCACCGGGTGCCACTGGGGCGACTGCTGGGGAGCGGGTGTCGTCGGGCCCCTCCGAGGTAGCCATCTCTGAAGCTCCGGCGAGCGCCCCTGAGGGAGCTGATGGAGAGCTGGTGCGGCCCGACGGTCCTGAGGTGGTTGCCCCTGAAGCTTGAGCAAGTAGCCCTGAGGTGGCTGTTGGTGGGCGGGTGCGGCTTGATGTTCCTGAGGTTACCGCCCAAGAAGCCCCGTCAAGTTCCCCAGATGCCGAGAGTCGCGCCCCGAACTTCGGCCATCTTCGCCTGAACCTTGAAGCACTCAGCAAGAGGAAGGGCCTCTGAGCTGCAGTGGTGATGCCTACCAGCCACTGAAGCAAAGGAAGTACATAGCCGTTGACGAGTAAGTACCTTATCTTCGTGATTTCCCGCGCACGGCGTCCCCTCCCGACCCTGGTTCTTTAGGATCTCCCCGACTTTGGTGACGAAACCTCCTGCGAAGTAGCCTGGAAGTCCATGGTCTGCTCGTGGTTCCGAGCCCCCTACAACGGACGCCCGCGTGAGGCGCGGGGCCAGTTCACGATTTGGATGTGCCGCTGGGGGGGCCGTGAGCTGGTGCTCCTGGCATTCTTCCTTCGAAGCCAGTCCTGGGGCGCAGGAGGCGTGGCGAGGGCTCCCCCGCTGGTCATCACCAGAGGCTGGATGACCCCAGCGTCTGTTTCATCTTTGAGTAGCGAGACCGTGCCGCCCGGTGCCTCTGCCGAAGCTGGGAGAGCGACCGGGAAGGCGCCGGCCTCCAGCCCCCTGCGGGAGGCAGGCGAGCTGCTCCGCGCCTCTACGGCAGCCCCCGGCACAGAGGACGAGCTTGGCCGCGCGCTGGAGCTCGCGCACGGGCGCAGTGCCGTCTGTCATGAGCTTTTTCGTGAGGCGATGGGCACGCTGAGCCGGCTTGGAGGAGAGCTTGCCGATGTCGATGCCCGCCTTGAGATGGAGGACCTCCGCTTGGCGCACGAGTGGCGCCAGCTGAAGGTCGCCATCAACCTTGGACATCTTTAGCACGAGCGTGCCCGCGCGAGAGCCGTGGTGTCCCTCGCAGACTCTCGTGAGGCTTGCGCCTATGCTCAGTAGGAGGCCAGGGATGCCAACCACCGTCGTGAGGCGGCCAAGGAGCGGGAGCTTCAAGCTTCGAACACCGCCCTTGAGCGGCAGATCCAAGCGTGGAAGGACGCCCTAGCAGCATCACTGAGCGAGGGCCCCTCTGAAGAGAAGAAGGTCTAGGAACGCGAGGAGGCGCTGGCGCTGGAGGTCTTGGAGCGCAGCCTGGAGCTTGAGCGGTTGAGATGAGAGAGCGCCACATAGCCATGGCCGAGGACGCCGTCGCCACTCCGGAGGCCAGGATCTAGCAGGAGGTCGACCAGAGGGTGGCGAAGGCTCGCGCGGCTTTTGTCGACGAGCATTGCCTGAAGTTGGAGCTCCTAGAGGCCGAGCTTAAGGGCAGGACTGCCACCCTCAAGACGAAGTTGGACACCGCAGAACAATGCGAGAGGGCTGCCAAGGAGGCTCTGGCCTCCGCCCAAGCCGACCTGGCCTCCGCTTGAACTGACCTATCTTCACTTCGGCAGCAAGTCGAGGTCGTTGCATCTCGTGCGGAGCAGACCGAGAATGAGGCGTGCTGCCGTCGGACGATGCAGCGCGACCGTTCTTCGATGCTCCAGGCCCTTAGGGTCAGGGCCAAACAGGCTTTGGGCACCATCAGTGAAGAGAGTGTCACCCATCCGAACGAGGACGACGATGCCAACCATATGCGCTTCTTTACCCAGATCGTGACCCGCCTGGAGGACTGAGCCGCGATGGCTTGCCAGCTCATTGGAGAGAGAAGCCGGGGCCTTCTCGGGCGTGCATTCTCGCGAGTCTTCAGTCCCCTCCTTAACCTTGACCCTCACTTTGACTTTGACGCCGCCATAGACCCCGTGCCCTGGGTCATCCAAGACAACCTGGCGGGCTGCGTGGATGACTGTCGGTGTCAAAACCGGCGGATCTCGGGTAGGGGGTCCCGAACTGTGCATCTAAGGTTGATGGTAACAGGAGATAGGGGATACGAAATTTTACCCAGGTTCGGGCCCTCTCGATGGAGGTAATACCCTACGTCCTGCTTGATTGATATTGATGAGTATGAGGGTTACAAGAGTTGATCTACCACGAGATCGTAATGGCTAAAACGCTAGAAGTTTAGCCTGTCAGATTATGATTACCTCTACAGACTAAACCCTCCGGTTTATATAGACATCGGAGGGGACTAGGGTTTTACAAAGTCAGTTACAGAGAAAGGAATCTTCATATCCGAACGCCAAGCTTGCCATCCACGCCAAGGAGAGTCCCATCCGGACACGGGAGAGAGTCTTCTGTCTTGTATCTTCATAGCCCATTAGTTTGGCCCATGTCACACAGGTCGGACGCCCGCGGACCCCTTAATCCAGGACTCCCTCAGTAGCCCCTGAACCAGGCTTCAATGACGAGGTGACCGGCGCGCAGATTGTCTTTGGCATTGCAAGGCGGGTTCCTCCTCCGAATACTCCAAAACAGCTCACAAACACAGAGAACGCGTCCGGCTTTGTAAAACAAACACCACATATATCCGCAGAGAGTATAATATTTTATGAGTTCGATCCACTGACAACTTTTGTAGCGTGGCATCATGTCATAGCCCGGTCATTATTTCGAACCGTTTTTTAGCCTCCCACTCCATGTTTCAAGATGCGGCTTTATTGGCACGTCTTGTCAAAGCAAAGATCGTGTCCCCTCATTGTGGGATTCTCATCAATACGGGCGTGGTTAACCCAACAGTGCCACCTGCACGACCCTTGGGGAATAGGCGAGTTTTAAGGCGAGTGGGGAGGCACTTGATATTCACTGCCTTTATAAAGGGATAAGGATTCACCTCTTTCATCCACGCCCTCTTCCTCTCTGCCCATCCATTCTCGAGCTCTAGCGCCCAAGCTTCCATCCTTTCCGCCTCCAAGAAGCACTCCAGCCATGTCCGGATCTGGAGCGCAAGGCAAGTGGATGGTTTCCTCCGTCAAGCAGAAGGACATCACCAGGCTCCGGGAGGCCGGGTACCTAGCCAAGGAAATCACCCACCGGCTTCCAGCCGAGGGACAGATCGTCCCTACTCCGGAGCCCCATGAGAGGGTCGTGTTCATCCCCCACTTTGTTCGCGGGTTGGGATTTCCTCTCCACTCATTTGTTCACGGACTCATGTTTTACTACGGGCTGGATTTCCACGATCTGGCCCTCAACTCCTTCCTCAATATCTCGGCATTTATTGTCATGTGCGAGGCCTTCCTCCGTATCCCACCCCACTTCGGGCTGTGCTTGAAGATCTTCAACATGAAGCCGAAGGTGGTGGATGGCCAACATGCAGAGTGCGGAGGCGCCATGGTGAGCAAGCTACCCAATGTCACATGGCCCAAAAGTACCTTCATGGAGACCATCAAAGGGTGGCAACAACAGTGGCTCTATGTCACATAGCCTCACGACGCCACTTGGGCTGCAACTCCTGAATTCCAGTCCGGCGCCCTGATGCGGCTCACCTCCTGGCTAGAGAACGGCTTGGACTGGTCTTCGTCAGACAAGCTGACAGCACTTCAGACACGCATAAAGTGCATGGTGGACAAGAACGTCAAGCTTGTCAATGTGATCCAGGTGATGCTCGCTCGCTGGATCCTGTTGTGCCAAAGCTGGACTTGCCACTTGTGGGAGTTCGATCCGGCCAAGCACCAGACCTTGCAACAGTTCTTCGGCACTACGCACGAAGACATCTGGAAGGTGCTCTTCAAGGCCAACGAGACGTGGCCGGCGACGACCAAGGACCGCGGGCACGACCTGGCCCATCCTGCTAGGGCGGTAAGTTTTCTGTATTTCAAGGTGTTCCATTTACTTGCATACCCAAGGAAGATGTCTAAGCTTCCCTATTTGTTTTTTTCAGGGCTGGACAAAGAAGGTGGAGCGCATTCGGTGTCCAACTCCGCTGCCCGAAGAACCAGCTATCCCGCTTTTGACGAAGATGCTGGTTCTGGCGCCCAATCAAGCGGCGGAGAAGAAGGCCAAGAAGAAGGCCAAGGGGACCAGGGGTGGTCTCCGCCATAAGGGCACTTCGGACGTGACGTCCGAAGATGCCGACACCCACTCCCCTCCCATCACCGACGATGAGGAAGAGGAGGAAAGCAATTCTCCCCCTAAGGGGGGAAGGAAGAAAAGGGTGGCCTCCACACATCTCGAGGCATAGGCGTCCAAGAAGGGGAAGGCCTCCACCGTGGACAACTCCGCGTGGGAGATGGATAGCAGCTCCGAGTGGCGCCCCAGGGATAAGCCCCTGGTCGAATCGTAAGTACTCGAAAACGCACACAAATACCCAGCCTCTTTACTTCATAACTTTAACATGTTAAATCATGCACTTGTAGTCCGGCTCATTCCGACCTCGAGCGATCCTCATCTTCGGGAAATTCGCTGGATCCGAAGGTGATGGACAGAGGGTCCCTTCCGGCGGCCTCCTCTACCAAGGCTATGGGGGATGCTGAAGTGTTGTCCCGAAGGACCCTCTCGGCTCAAGGGGAGGCACAAGAAGCCGTCACGGTGACGCCAGAGGACGATACCTCGGCCGCCGAACACATGGGGGAGTAGATCCCCATGGAGACTGGCGATGGGGGCAATATCCAATTTGCCCCCCAGCCAAATACGATCCCGGAGACCTATACAGCTACGGAATCCGGCAAGCAGCCTCCTTCGAAAGAAGGAGGTGCACCGATTCCACCGGTGCCCTCTGTCCATCCAGAGGCACCGGATACTCTTCTGGAAGCGCTACGAAGTGCTTCCATTATTGAGGAACACCGTACCCTCATGGGTACGGTGGTTGAGAGGATTCGGTCTGCAAAGAGCGGACTGACCGAAGCCTACACAAGCCTTCTAACAGGCTTTGAGGTAAGCGATGCAATTGTATAAAAAGAATGTCATAGTATAGACAGTAGCCCCTGAGACATTGTCCGGTGTTTGAAAAGAAAAGCCGGACAGAGGATCAACTAATTTTCGCAGGAGACTAACCATACGTGTCTATGTGAATAAGTAGGCGTCTTTGCTGGCTGCGACCTCTCATGCTGCTGAGGTATTCGGACTGAAGCAGAGTCTGGAGTGGACCGAGGAAGAGCTCGCCCACATGAAAAAATAGCTGGAGGATCATCAGGGTATGCAATGACCTTTTGTAGATCCAGAAGGGATGAATGATTTGTTCTGACTGTAGTGCCATGATATTTGTTAGGAGCGGCGACTGAGGTGGAGACCCTCAAGAAGGCGCTGGCCGAAGCCCAGGAGAAAGTGGCAAAGGAACAAGCCTCTCATGAGAAACACGAGGCCAGGGTTGGTGAGGTCCAACAGGAGCTCTAGGATGCTGTGCAGAAATGCAAGTCCTTGGAGCGCAATATTGCGCATCAAGAGTCCGAACTTGCCAAGGCCCGCCAGAGCGCACACGATGCCCGGATTGAAGCCCAGGGCGCCCTACAAGAAATCCAGGAGGCCAGGAAAATCGCGGCGGGTAAGGCCTTTATTATGCAGAGCAAGTATGTGAAGAGAAGATTTCTCTTACTGACCCGGATTTGGAGTTCTCCAGGAGCGTTTGCAGATCTGCCACGCAGCGTTGCCGATGTTGTGGAGTTCTTCTGAGCCGAAGAGGGGAGCTCGACAGAGAAGTTGTTCTGGTCGCAATACCTTGTGCCAGAACATTCGGTGCCCTTTAGTGATCAGCTAAAACAGCTGGTGGAACTGCATAGGGTGGCCGAACTAGCCATGAAGGATTTAATAATCCGGCTATGGCCTGCCGAAGTCATACCCAGCAGATACTTCGGGCTCGTGAAGTAGCTGGTCAATTCCTGCCCCCAGCTTGACGTCATCAAGTGGTTGGTCTGCATCAAAGGTGCGCGGATGGCCTTCACCCGTGTCAAGATACAGTGGGCGAAGATGGACGCCGTCAAGCTCGTGACCGTGGGACCGCCCGCTGGCAAGGAGCACCGCACGTCGGAGCGGTATTTTGATGATGTCCTCAAGGGATCCCGCATTGTAGAGGGCCAGTGTTCAAAAGACATTATCTCTGAATGAGTACCTTCATGTTATCTCGCCCTGTATGATGAAAACAAGACTGATATGTAATATAATGCTTGCTGTTTATTTTGGAATTTTACCTCCTGTGCGGCCGTTTTTATTAAATTTGAGAGTTGGCCAGTCGTCAGCTTCAGCCCCCACATAGGTAGTACGGGGGTGTTCGGGATGTAATCTAAACACTTTTGATCCAAGAAATTGGTCCTTGAAGGAGGTGTTTAGCACAACGAACCAGGCAATCGGACTATGTGGCTTTATCACCCTCACTTAGCCATAGGAGTTTGACCATAGAAATGTAGGCGCAGCCCCTAGTATTCGTTAGTCCGGACTAGGGTGATGTAGACACGTGATCGGGTGAAGGTCGATCCTTCACATAATGCGGAAAAAAATCGCAAGAGATTTTAACCTCCGAAGAGCTGACCAGCTCACGCTGCATCATGACAGTCAGTTTTCGGCTTTGTCTACTGAGGTGCTCATCCGGATAAACTAGGACACAATCGAGTAGTTCCCCCTTTACTACCCTAGCCAATAGAGCGGAACGTAAGGTAGTAAGCACAGGAGCCGGGCAACCCAAATATTGACCAAAGACATGATTCGGAGCCGATGCATATAATGCTAAATTAGGGGGCTGAACTATACTGTAAAAGTGTTCGGACTTGTTGCCGTAGTATGGAGCTCAATAAAGCCCCTGGCGAATTGTGGCGTACCAAAGTGTACGGATGAAGTCGATAAGAATAGCGAAATAAAATGAAGTAGTAAGCTAGTGCCACATAAGTTGGGCCGCAAACTGTTTCCATTATAATTTTGATTAATACGTCAAAGCGTATTTGTACAAATAGTGCGATAAGCAACAATGGCTATTTAACGTGCCAAGACCAGGGGTGCGTACGGGTCCTGAAAATAGGTAGAATGATTGTTAAGGAGAACATCTAGAGATTCCCCCACACGTCTGTGCTACTTGCCACCTTGGTATATCCGTCCTTCAAAAGGACCGATTATCAGGCCGTCAAGAGGGGCCTGTAGAAAATAAACCTAAAAAGGATAAAAATAAAAGTAAAAGTATGTGTCTCTAGGGAAGGTCGAGCCATATTGTGCATCACAGTCTGATTATGCCTCCATCTCTGCCCATGGTATTTTTAGTGCGTAGTTATGTACATGCGGTACGTTTGTCGCTACTTGGTCGGGACTGAGACGGAGGTCGAATTGCTAGTATAACTCCTGACGAGCCGGACTGTCATGCTGCGGAGTAGTCCAGACTCGTTTGATAGCGTCCGGGAGCTTGGCTGCTGAATTAAAGCTCTGCCATAAAAGGCCGCTCTGTACTTCCGCTGCCAGAGTCGTGGTGTGCTCCTCGGTATGGAGGGAGCGCTCCGTGTTTCCATTAATTGTTATGACACCGCATGGTCCGGGTATCTTGAGCTTGAGATAAGCATAGTGCGGCATCGCATTGAATCAAGCAAACACGGTTCGTCTGAGCAGTGCGTGATAGCCACTGCGGAAGGGGACTATGTCAAAGATCAAGTCCTCGCTTCGGAAGTTCTCCGGAGATCCGAAGACGACTTCTAATGTAATTGAGCCTGTGCAGCGGGCCTCTACACCTGGTATTACTCCTTTAAAGGTAGTTTTTTTGAGCTTGATTCTTTACGGATCGATGCCCATTTTGCGCACTGTATCCTGATAGAGCAGGTTGAGGCTGCTGCCACCATCCATGAGGACTCGTGTGAGGTGGAATCCATCAATTATTGGGTCGAGAACCAGTGCGGCTGAACCACCATGACAGATACTGGTCGGATGGTCCTTGTGATCAAAGGTAATCGGGCAGGACGACCATGGGTTGAATTTTGGGGTGACTGGCTCTATCGCATAGACGTCCCTGAGCGCGCTCATGCGCTCCCTCTTGGGGATATGGGTAGTGTATATCATGTTCACCATTTTGACCTGAGGGGGAAACTTCTTCTGTCCCCCCGTGTTCGGCGGTCGGGGATCCTCATCATCATTCTCGCTTTGCAACCCCTTCTCCTTGTCTTCGGCATTTAACTTGATGGCTTGTTTGAAGACCCAACAACTCCGGTGGGTATGATTGGTTGGTTTATCAGGGGTGTTGTGGATCTGACATAGACGGTCGAGTATGCGGTCCAGGATGGAAGGGCCCAAATTGTTCCTTTTATATGGCTTCTTTCGCTGACCAGACTTGGAGCCACTGAATCCGGCATTGCCCGTCGTGTTATCAGTATTGTCACCATTGTTTCGACGCTTATGCCTGTTGCGTCGGGGCTTGCCGTTGCTATTTCTGGCTTCGGAGGTGCCAGGTTCGCTTGTATTGTTATTGCTACGGGCTAGCCAGCTATCTTCGCCCGTGCCAAAGCGGGTCATGAGTGCCGTGAGGTCTGCCATGGACTTCGGCTTTTCCTGGCCGAGGTGTCAGGCGAGCCATTCGTCACGGATGCTGTGTTTAAAGGCTGCTAGGGCTTCGGCATCCGGACAGTCGACGATCTATTTCTTTTTAGTTAAGAACCTAGTCCAGAATTTCCTCACCGACTCTCCGGGCTATTGGACTATGTGACTTAAGTCGTCGGCATCCGGAGGTCTGACGTATGTGCCTTGGAAGTTGTCGTGGAAGGCGTCTTCTAGGTCTTCCTAGCTGCCAATAGAGTTTTCAGGCAGGCTGTTCAGCCAGTGCCGGGCTGGTCCCTTCAGTTTTAGGGGGAGGTATTTAATGGCATGAAGATCATCACCGTGGGCCATATGAATATGGAGAATAAAGTCTTCAATCCATACCACGGGATCTGTGGTTCCATCATATGATTCAATATTCAAGGGTTTGAACCCTTCTGGGAATTCATGTCCCATTACTTCATCAGTGAAGCAGAGGGGGTGTGCGGCACCTCTATATCGGGCCAGATCGTGACGTAGTTCGGATGGAGTCCGTCTACGGTTTTTGGCCCAGATGTGATTGTGCTTGTCGTGTTCGGCTTGATAGCCGTCGTCGCGTGTCGGGGCATGCCCCCGTGATCCGTAGATTGACCTGGCTGGACCTGCTTTGTTCTTCAGGTCCTACCACAGGTCATATGTGTATCCCGAGCTGTTTTATCTCTGCCTTTACGGTGAGGTAGGACGAGCTGGTGTTCGGCTTGAGTTGTCGTTTTGTCCCGGCCACGTGGTGGTCGATCAGCCGCATTACGTGCTGATGGTACGGGTTCAAGTGCCTCGTCATCGAATTGAGGTAGCAGTTTACACTTTGGGTAACTTTTGGTTTGGCGCTCGAGGCCGTATTCCTCTGCTGCCAGGACATTAGTCCATCTATCGTTGAGCAGATCTTGATCAGCTTGAAGCTGTTGCTGCTTCTTTTTCAGGCTCCTTGAAGTGGCTATTAGCCGTTTCTTAAAGCGCTCCTGCTCGAGAGGTTCCTCAGGCACGATAAAGTCTTTGTCACCGAGGCTCACCTCATCCTCGGAGGGTGGAAGGTAATTATTGTCCTCCGAGTCTTTGTTTGCAGCCTGTTCATTAGGGCTAACTTTCCCATCCTCTCAATCGTCTTGTTCGGAGTTTTGCTCGACGGGGTTTCTTGGTCTTTGGCATCATCTGGAGTGTTGTTGTCTCTTGTGTCGGTATTGCTGTCTTTGCTGCGGCGTGGTTTAGAGCGGCATCGTCGGTGCTTTGGTTGTATCTCGGGAGGTTTATCCTCTACTGGAATTTTCTCATTATCACTGTCACCCTCCTTGGGTGTATCCACCAAGTACACGTCATACGAGGAGGTGGCCGTCCAACGTCCGGTAAACGGCGGGTTTTTAGCTCGCTCCTCTCCGGCATCGTCATCCATACCGTCGATGTCTTCGGAGCCGTAATAGAGCATGTCAGTTAAGTCCTCGACTATGGCGATGAAGTGGGTGGTGGGTGGGACGTGAAATTCCCCGCTCTCATCCCCTAGTCCGGGTTGGGCGTAGTTCGGACGCTGCTCCTCTCTAATCACAAGGGATCACATTAAGTCCAGAGCCTCACTTAAAGGCGAGGTTTGTTGAGGGAGACAAGAATCCATGGAGTATGGCAGGAAGGGAATTCCTCGGCAGAGCTCACACGATGCTGACTCCGAGAGTTCAGAGCCAGCGTCCAGGGAAGAGTCCGGCTTGGTGATGGTTGTCGGCGACACTGCTTCCTCCGTCTCTCCTGTACTGGGCCTAGTGGCCACAGATAGTCTGACGGGTTTAGAAATCCCGTCTTCGGTCCTGGCGAGGTGCTCTGGCTCTAAGGCCAGAGCGGAGGTTGGGGTCGTGAATCCTTGGAATATCAAGTCTCCTCGGATATGAGCGACATAATCCAGGTTTCCAAAACTAATCTGGTGACCTGGGGTGTAGCTGTCGATCTGCTCTAGATGGCCAAGCGAGTTGGCCCACAGTGCGAAGCCGCCGAATACGAAGATCTGGCCGGGGAGAAAAACCTCCCCTAGGGCAGTATCGTTGTAGATGATGGATGGAGCCATCGAACCTTCTGACGGAAACATAGTGGAACTCCCAATGAAAGCACCAATGTCGGTGTCAAAACCGGCGGATCTCGGGTAGGGGCTCCCAAACTGTGCGTCTAAGGTTGATGGTAACAGGAGACATGCGGCACGAAGTTTTACCCGGGTTTGGGCCCTCTCGATGGAGGTAATACCCTACGTCCTGCTTGATTGATATTGATGAGTTTGAGGGTTACAAGAGTTGATCTACCACGAGATTGTAATGGGTAAAACCCTAGAAGTCTAGCCTGTCAGATTATGATTACCTCTACGGACTAAACCCTCCGGTTTATATAGACACCGGAGGGGACTAGGGTTGTACAAAGTCGGTTACAGAGAAAGGAATCTTCATATCCGAACGCCAAGCTTGCCATCCGCGCCAAGGAGAGTCCCATCCGGACACGGGAGAGAGTCTTCTGTCTTGTGTCTTCATAGCCCATTAGTCCGGTCCATCTCACATAGGTCGGACGCCCGAGGACCCCTTAATCCAGGACTCCCTCATTGACCATGTGGATGACATGGTCGTGGAGTTCGCTCCCGAGGATGAAGCGGTCATGATTGCGGACGACAGGGGCAGTGTTGATGGCGATGATGAGGATGATACCAGCGATAGTGCAGGCAGTAGGGATGAAGACGATGAAGACGGCGCCAGAAGCAGCGCGTCTAGCTAGGCCTGTATTTCTTTTTTTGCTCTGACCTGTATGGAAAAAACCTTCGGGCACAGCCCTGCTGGGCGTGTAAGCATTTTTTGAAGGGGGAGCCCCTTATAATGTATGAAATGACAATATGCCTTAAAATAGGGCTTGGAACGTGTCGCCGTGGACCTTGGAGGGCGATACGTCTCCAACATATCTATAATTTTTTATTGTTCCATGCTGTTATATTATCATTTTCGGATGTTTTATAATCACTTTATAGTTATTTTTTATATATTTTTGGTACTAACATATTGACATAGTGCGAAGTGCCAGTTGTTGTTTTTTGCTTGTTTTTTACATAGCAGGAAATCGATATCAAACGGAGTCCAAACACCGCGAAACTTTTTGTGGATTTTTTATGGACTAGTAGACTGATACGTCTCCAACGTATCTATAATTTTTATTGTTCCATGTTATATTATCATTCTTGGATGTTTTATAGTCATTTTATATATCATTTTTTGGTACTAACCTATTGACATAGCGCCAAGTGCCAGTTGCTATTTTTTGCATGTTTTTACACCGCGGGTAATCAATATCAAACGGAGTCCAAACAACGAAACATTTTGTGGATTTTTTTGACCTGAAGACACCCAATGGGCTGGAGAAGCACCTCCCGGGTGCTTTGAGGGGAGTGACGGTGTCCTGAACTAGGGGGTACTCACCACGTCATGTCCCGATCTGTTAGATTGGGCCGAGGACCCTCATGCATGGTTGTATACTCATGGGCCAGTTCGAACAGCTGCCGCATGCATGGAAGATTCCACAAGACTTGGTGATCAAGACAAGGACTCCTCCCCACCAGCGTATTCGGCTAGGACTCTTGTTATCCTAGGCCTCTGGTGCATTATATAAACCGAGGCCAGGCTAATCGATAGATATATAGGCTAGCTTTTAGGGTTTAGCCTCTCCAATCTCGTGGTAGATCAACTCTTGTAATACACATATCATCAAGAATAAATCAAGCAGGACGTAGGGTTTTACCTCCATCAAGAAGGCCCGAACCTGGGTAAAACATCGTGTTCCCTGCCTCCTGTAACCATCTGCCTTAGACGCATAGTTCGGGACCCCCTACCCGAGATCCGCCAGTTTTGATACCGACATTGGTGCTTTCATTGAGTTCCGCTGTGTGATCGACAAAAGGATCAATGACTCGCCCGCAGGTCAACTGCGACGTCGGCATCTTTGTCGCCGGCTCGACTGGTCACCTTGGCTCGACCGAGGACCGTGCTCCATCTTCGATCGTCATGTTCGGACGGGGGCCTTCTTCAACATCAACTCCGATCTCTATCATGATCATAGAGGAGTCATCCATGGAGCTCGAGGGCTCAACGTCAACATTGCCCTCGGGCGGCCGTGCTGTTTTTATGGACAGTGAACTTGTATTCGCCGTCACCACCTCCTCGAGCGTCGGTTTGACGATTGCTTTGGTGGAATAGTGCGGGATTACGTCTACAACAGCCATGCAAAATTTTGTCGAGTTCCGATGAAGGAATCTCCAACAATCTACGATATACCGGAGCCCTGTCAAATCTGGACGGGAATCTGGACGAGTTTAGGGCGTGACCTCCAGAGCCCAGCTCGGAGGTCCTTTGGAAGATCCAACCGTTCATATATTGAGGAATTCTCATATCTACCACCCCTCCAAATTTCAGCTCAATCCGACGGTTCAAACTCCGGGAACCTTCCGATGAGTGGACCAATTTTCGGATCTGTTTTCTACGCGAATACAGATCCGACCCGAATTCATATTTCTTTATGAACGTGATATTGGACAACCTTTTTAGAGGAGTTCTCTTCTAGGGTATTGTGCGTCAATTTTAAACACGTGCCCGTAAAATTTTAAGCCTCCCCTGAGGTCATCTTCATCATCATGCTGGTGTCAAACCAGTCCGGCAATATTGCTCCAAGGCTGCCGACCTGCGCTAGACACGTCGTCACTTTGTTGAACCGAGATTAGCTTCTTCGGATCATCATCTCGGTGAGCGAACAAGAGTTCGGAATCACCAAGGATAAATCATCACCAACATCGCCGTCCCACGGATTACACGGAGCAGTAACACAGGCATCGCCGTATGGTCACTTCATCAAACCGGCATTGACCGCATCACAAGTTACGACCTGCGTCGGCATGGCCGCACTGTTGCTTCTCCAAGCCGATGTCCATCATGTCGAACTGCTTCAAAACCTCGGCTGACACGGCAGCTACAACGTCTCCTTACCGACCTACTCCGTCTTCTCGGCTAGACCGAGGGCTTCACCATCTCTTCATCAACTTACTTCGGAGACTTCGGCGTCACCAGCCGACCAGCTTCATCACATTAGCTGGACCGCGGGCTTTTCCTCGGCGAGCCAACCTTTGCCAGCATCGCCATGCCACCGCTTCATCACCCATCAGGCAATGGGTGTGCAGATCGAGTCCCATGTCTGGGAGTAACTTTTCTTCAGATTGCTACAATAGACAAATCAGGTGCTATTAATCCTTGTTTTTTTTCTTGCCTGGGTTTATTTTTCCCAAGGATTTATTACTCCGGTTTGTTTCATCATCTATACACAGGTCTATCAAATGGTGGCCGCATTAACAACGGTGGCATAGCGGTTTGGTCAGTTTCCGTATACAGTTCGGCGAATGCCGCATCCGGAACTCACATCGGCCTGCGAATTCGGGCTTGGCCACGCCTTCACCGCGTCACGCCGACGCCCTGCATCAACATGACTTCGGCGCCAGGCCACATCTCTTTCAATAAATTACTTTTGCGAAAAGCAATTATCCCTTTTTGGATCGCACTATTTTATGTGTGTAGGTGATCGACTTCGACTACGTCACGTGATCTCTTCGGCAAGCCGACGTCGTCATCCCAATTGGTGTAAATCGGCTCGCGTGATCACCTTGTTCGTCGTGTTGCCATACCGACGTGTTCGGTTGCCTCGGGGACTTCAGCATCGCTGATAGAGCTCTACCTCATCGAGTGTTCGGCGCAGATGCCATATTTCTTTTATTACTCACTTTGCGTAAATTACTAATTATGCAAGAATTTTTTTTCTATTATCTCTGGCTTGCACTATTTTCTGTGCACAGGTAGATAATCCGGGCCGGGCAGCACTGTCACCTCGGCTGGCCAAGGGCTTCGTTATCACTTCATTAACACAACTCGGGGCTTCGGCGTCACACTGCTGGCCTGCTCCGTCGCCGCGGTAGGACTGGGGTTTTCACCTCGCCCATCGACTATGCTGCGTCACCACTTAATCAAGCCGAGCTCTTTACTCGAACATCTCGGGACTAGCTTGGGGGCTGGGATCTCGTCCCGCCACAATCTCGGCCTGCATCATCAACATCGAGCACATTAATCAGCTAAGTCGCTTTCATGCTCAAAAACTTTCAGTTTTAAATTTGGTTTGGTTCGACCAAGCATTATACTTTTTGGCAAAAAGTTGTTTGTGACAAAATTCTTTGTCAAAGCCTTGTCTGTTGCAAGCAAATCCAAATACCTCATTTACTTGGGGGCTTCCTTCATGGAGCTTTTCCTCTTGCATATGATTGTACTTGTACGGCTTCGTTCCTCATTCGTGTATTACACCACAATATGCACCATATTGACTTAAGCGATTTGCAAGCTGGGTTGCCTGGCTCCTGCGCTTACCCCTACGTTCCCGATTGTTCGGCTAGGGAGTAAAGGGAGCACCTCTGCGATTGTCATGACCAGGTCATCCGAGCTCTGACCTCAGACTGGGTGAAGCCGAAAGCTAGCGCTCTTATTGTTTTCAATAATGGTCGGCACACAACGGAACTCATGAGTACAAAAAATATATTGCACAAGTCTCATAATAATAATGAGCACCGAAGAAAGGTATCGGTGGGGGTACTATTTTCTTCGAAGATGCTTCTTACACTTCGCCAGTAATATAGCATAAGTTCCCTGAGCGCGCTTTGTCTGTTACAGCCTTATGGCCTGATTGCCTGGTCATCTGAAACACCGTCGATACTCTCGACAGGTGGAGTACATGACACTTTTCGGCCCTTGGCCGAAGAGGGAGAAGCCGACGGTCGGTTAACACGCGTTTAAAGTTCGGGTGAACACAGATATGATATAAGTACTTCGGTACATACAATCATTATACATAAAATTCTTTTACCCAAGTCACTTGGGGGCTCTTAAAATTTATATGAACTATTTTATAGTAAATGTGTTTTCTTCTTGGTCGTTGCAAAGTCTTTTTCTACCGCTCCTTTTTCGACTTGAGTTTATGGTCAATAGCCGCATAGAAGCCGTAGGCTGACCCGCGTGAAGTCTTGAGATCGGATGTGTCATGTTAAAGCACGATAGAAGCACATTTTTTTTCCAATTTTCGGATTGGCACTGAGCACTTGATCTTGTTCGGACGTCAATTTTTTAATGACGTTTTTTGGTTTTCCAAGCTTATGGCACTTTTAAACTATTTGTGTGTTTTCAGCACAAGTCTCGTAGTGCAACGCCAGACACCTCTAGAGATTCGACAAAAAACATTCTCGGGTATTGTTGTATATGCATCGGTGTCGAATTGTGTCTTCGGTCAATAGTTGGGTTGCCCGGCTCCTGCGCTTGCCTCCTACGTTCCGCTCTGCTCGGCTAGGTGTGCAAAGGGAGAACCACTGCGATTGTCCTTACAGCTCACATGGTTAAGCACCTCAGTGGAGAAAGCCGAAAACTGACTGTCACAATAAGCGTAAACTGGTCAGCAATCCGATGACTGTGTTAAATGACGGCCATTCATAACATTGGCCGAAGTGTTTATGACTTGACCTCGACTGTCGCCGAACACTACCGGGGGCTAGTAACTGGCCTCCCAAACTAAATCCTCAATGTTTTGCTCTTACATTAGAGCTGAGGTTTCATGATCATGCTTAGCATGACAACCCAAAGAAAGGAACCGATAGCGGGACTATTTTCTTTGGAAGACATTTCTTATGTTAAATAGTAATATAACATATCTCTCTGCGTACCTTTGTTTATAAAACCGTATGGCCAGATTGCCTTGTTTGTCATAAATCTTTGCCCTCATAAAGGCTTTATAAAGTAAGACAAACACTCCTCGGCTACTGGCCGAGGAGGTGGAAGCCGATGGTCGGTCAACAAAGTTTTGTACAATGCGGATCCGAGCATTAAATGACGTAAAATACTTGGATACATAGAGTCATTATACATAATTTGTGATTTTACTATGGATATCGATCCTTAATTCGGCCACCCGTGCCCGCATTAAGGCTCGGGGGCTACTGGGCTTTGGGCTTATTATTTACAAATATTACAGGGGCACATCGATCCCCTGATCTGGTGTTGCCACCCGACCAGTGTCTCGGGGGCTACTGCATTGCCTGTTTAATGCAGAAAATTTTAAGTGAAATACAGTTCCCGAGGAGATTTTGATCCTCAGGTTGGTCGGCCGCACCCAACCTGAGTCTCGAGGACTGAGCACGCCGCTTTTTGTGTCCCGAAGTATTTTGCCGAGCTAGGACTTGATCCTCAGGCCGATTTTGCAAATCAACCTGAGTCTCAGCGGCTACTGGGATCAGCGATCTTACGTCATCCTTCAAGTGCATCTCGGGTTTTAAACCGATACACATGCTGAGGGTTACTAGCTATATATCTCGGCAGAGAATAAATTGCACCAATAAAAATATTGACAAAAATCGGCCCACAGTCAGGGTGGTGCACCACCTCGGAAGCAGTCTGGCATAAATCTCGGGTGCTAGTGGCTGGCTCCATAGAGGGCATTTCCAGCATTAAGCTCGGCTAACTCCTTCAACTTTTTTGAACCAAGGTGATATGACACCTTGGATATATTCTGGCGTTGGAGCCCGGATACAGTCCGGTGTTAGAGTTTGGACATAGTCCGGCATTGGAGCTCGGAAAGCGGTCCGGCGTTGGTGCTCGACTACAAAGATACCTCGAATGCAGTCCGGCGTTGGAGCTCGGACGCAAGAGGACACTGCCTCCTGGGAACAACTTCAAACCCGAGGTGTGGCATAAAAATAACAAGGCATTGATAAAGGCCGGACACTTAAAGGGGCTCCTCGGATACCTGACGTGTAAACCCGTCGAATGCATTTCGGCAATCCTCAAGATCGAAGATGAGAAGATTTGTTGAACCAGTTTTCAAGACCGACAACCGAAGATGAAGAATAGTTCGGAAGAATCAAGGAGCGTCCCTAACTTGAAGACCGGTTCAGGGGGCTACTGACGGTGTCCTGGACTAGGGGGTACTCACCACGTCATCTCCCGATCTGTTAGATTGGGCCGAGGACCCTCATGCTTGGCCGTATACTCATGGGCCAGTTCGGACAGCTGCCGCATACATGGAAGATTCCACAAGACTTTGTGATCAAGACAAGGACTCCCCCCCACCGGCGTATTCGGCTAGGACTCTTGTTATCCTAGGCCTCTGGTGCATTATATAAACCGAGGCCAGGCTAATCGATAGATATATCCATACAATCATACCATAGGCTAGCTTCTAGGGTTTAGCCTCTCCGATCTCGTGGTAGATCAACTCTTGTAATACCCATATCATCAAGAATAAATCAAGCAGGACATAGGGTTTTACCTCCATCAAGAGGGCCCGAACCTGGGTAAAACATCGTGTTCCCTGCCTCCTGTAACCATCCGCCTTAGACGCACAGTTTGGGACCCCCTACCCGAGATCCGTCGGTTTTGACACCGACAGGGAGCACAACCCACCAGGGCGCGCCTGGGGGCCCAGGCGCGCCCTGGTGTGTTGTGCCCACCTCGGGTGCCCCCCGGCCGCCTCTTTGCTCTAAAAATACCCCAATATTCTAGAAACCTAGGGGAGTCGTCGAAAATCAATTCCAGCCACCGCAGAGACTAGAACCACCAGATCGAATCTAGACACCATCACGGAGGGGTTCACCACTTCCATTGGTGCATCTCCAATGATACGTGAGTAGTTCTTTGTAGACCTTCAGGTCCGTAGTTAGTAGCTAGATGGCCTCCTCTTTCTTGTTTGATTCTCAATACAATGGTCTCTTGGAGATCCATATGATGTAACTCTTTTTGTGGTGTGTTTGTTGGGATCCGATGAACTTTGAATTTATGATCAAATCTATCTATTTTTATCCATGAAAGTTATTTGAGTTTCTTTGATCTCTTATATGCATGAATGATTGCTTATAGCCTCATATTTCTTATCCGATATTTGGGTTTCGTTTGGCCAACTTGATCTATTTATCTTGCAATGGGAAGAGGTGCTTTGTAGTGGGTTCGATCTTACGGTGCTTGATCCCAGTGACAGAAGGGGAACCGACACGTATGTATCGTTGCTACTAAGGATAAAATAATGGGGTCTATTTCTACATAAATAGATCTTGTCTACATCATGTCATCGTTCTTATTGCATTACTCTATTTCTCCATGAACTTAATACACTAGATGCATGCTGGATAGCGGTTGATGTGTCGAGTAATAGTAGTTGATGCAGGCAGGAGTCAGTCTACTAATCTTGGATGTGATGCCTATATAATGATCATTGCCTAGATATCGTCATGATTATTTGAAGTTCTATCAATTGCTCAACAGTAATTTGTTCACCCACTGTTTGCTATTTTTTCTTGAGAGAAGCCACTAGTGAAATCTACCGCGGGTCTCTTAATCATATTATTTGCCTTTGCGATCTATTTTATTTGCCTTTTACTTTCAGATCTATTAAATAAAAAATAAAAAATACCTTGCTGCAATTTATTTTATTTGGCGTTCAATCTATCAATATTTACAACTCTCTCACGTCGTTTGCCAATTTGTGGCACCGTTACCTGAAAGGGATTGACAACCCCTTTTACAAGTCGGGTTGCGAGTATTTGTTATATGTGTGCAGGTCATGTTTATGTAGTGTTGCTTGGTTCTCCTACTGGTTCGATAGCCTTGGTTTCACCACTGAGGGAAATACCTACCGTCGTTGTGCTGCATCATCCCTTCCTCTTTGGGTAAATACCGACGTAGCTTCAAGCCGCATCAAAGACCACCGGTGGGCCAAAGAAGCACCTGGGGGTGCCTCGAGGGGGCACAACCCACCAGGGCGCGCCTGGGGGGCCAGGCGGGCCCAGGTGGCTTGTGCCCACCTCGGTGGCCTCCGAAACCCCCTGTTTGCCCTATAAAATCCAAATATTTCAAAAATCCTCGGGGTTAACCTAGACCAAAATTTCTGCCGCCGCAGGCCTCTATAGCCACGAAAAACCAATCTAGACCCCGTTCACGCACTCTGTCGGAGGGGGAAATCATCACCGCTTTCCATCTTCATCATCACGGCAGCCACCACAATGAAGGGGGAGTAGTCCACCCTCGGGCCTGAGGGTTTGTACGAGTAGCTGTGTGTTTAATCTCTCTCTCTCTCATGTTCTTGAGATGGCACGATCTTGATGTATCACGGGCTTTGTTAATATGGTCAGATCATATGGTGTTTTCCCCTCTCTAACTTTCCGTGAATTGACTTTTCCCTTTGAGATTTCGTTTTATC
Source organism: Triticum urartu (assembly GCF_003073215.2). NCBI lineage: Eukaryota > Viridiplantae > Streptophyta > Magnoliopsida > Poales > Poaceae > Triticum > Triticum urartu. The sequence goes on along the minus strand of NC_053024.1, from coordinate 187,137,163 downwards.
AGATTGAATACTTTTATGGATATGAGAGCACTTGATATATGTCTTGCATATGAATACCCATGGTGACGATGGGGTGTTATATTGATTCACTTGAGATATGTTTTGGCACTCAACTCGCGGATTCCCGAGGTGACATTGGGGTAATCTATGCATAGGGGTTGATGCACGTTCTCGTCTTTTGTTTCTCCGGTAGAAATATTGGGGCACTCTTTGAGGTTCTTTGTGTTGGATTGAGTATTATGAATCTGAATTTGCTCTTGTGTTATATTAGTACGAACTCTTGATAGATCGATTGGAAAGAATAACTTAATGTTATTTTAGGACGAACTCTTGATAGATCGATCGGAAAGAATAACTTGGTGTTATTTTAGTACAAACTCTTGGATAGATCGATAGGAAAGAATAGCTACAAACAATTTCTTCTTATGTTCTCCGCTAGATGGGAACTTTGGAGTGATTCTTCATCGCACGTTGAGGGATGGTTACATGATCCAATTATATTAGCACTGTTGAGAGATTGCACTAGCGAAAGTATGGACCCTAGGCCTCATTTTCAAGCATTGCAATACCATTTTTGTGCCCGTTTACTATTTACTACCTTGCTGTTTTTATTTATTCAGATTATAAAAATATATTTCTACCATCCATATTACACTTTTATCACCATATCTTCGCCGAACTAGCGCACCTATACAATTTGCCATTGTATTAGGTGTGTTGGGGACACAAGAGATTTCTTGTATTTGGTTGCAGGGTTGTTTGAGAGAGACCATCTTCATCCTACGCCTCCCATGGATTGATAAACCTAAGGTCATCCACTTGAGGGAAAATTGGTACTGTGTTACAAAACTCTGCGCTTGGAGGCCCAACACGAGTCCACCAGAATAAAGTTGTGTAGTATACATCAAGCTCTTTTCTAGCGCCGTTGCCGGGGAGGTTAGGTAAGAGGCACTCACATCCCGTCAACGAAGCTCTTTTCTGGCGCCGTTGCCGAGGAGGTGAGTGCATGAATGTTTATCTTTAGATATTGCAATTGAATCTTTTAGTTTCTTGTTTTATCACTAGTTTGGTTTATAAAAGAAAACTGCAAAAAATGGAGTTGAGGTTGCATCATATTATTCATCTTTACAATGTCTTTCGTGAAAATGATGGAAAAGAAAATTGTGCTAAATTGTTAGAAGAAGAATGCTATAAAATGTTTGGCTTAAATGATGAGCATGATTGCAATGTTGTTAGTATGAATTCTGTGAATATCCATGATACTAAAGATATGCAAGGCCATAAGCTTGGGGATGCTATATTTGATGAAGATGATATTTTTAGTCCCCCAAGTTTTGATGAGAACGTTTACTATGATGATTGCATGCCTCCTATTTATGATGATTATATTGATGAAAGTGGCTTTGGAGAGGTCATCACTTTATTTAGTGATGAATCCGCCATTTTGGATGAGGCTTCAGTTGACTATGATAACAAAGTTGCTATCTATGATGATTATGGTGATGATATGTATTCTATAAAGAATAATGATAACCATGAAACATTTCGTCATGATTTTAATTTTCACTCTCATGATAGTTACTTTGTTGAGTTTGCTCCCACTCCTATTGATGAGAAGAATTTTTCTTATGTGGAGACTAATAAGTTTTCTATGCTTTTGTGTCATGAAAAGAATGCTTTGTGTGATGGTTATATTGTTGAATTTCTTCATGATGCTACTGAGAATTATTATGAGGGAGGAACTTATGCTTGTAGGAATTGCAATAATATCATGTTTCCTCTCTATGTGTTGAAAGTTTTGAAGTTATGCTTGTTTTGCCTTCCTATGCTAGTTGATTCTTATTTCCCTGAGTTGTTTGCTCACAAAATCCCTATGCATAGGAAGTGAGTTAGACTTAAATGTGCTAGTCATATGATTCATGATGCTCTCTTCGTGTTTCAATTCTTATCTTTTATGTGAGCATCATTGAAATCATCATGCCTAGCTAAAAGGCATTAAAGAAAAGTGCTTATTGGGGGACAAACCAACACTTTTACCTACTTTGTGTGTTCACATGATTAGGATACTGTAGTAATCATGTTTTATCTAAGCAACTAAGCTTGGGGATGCCCCGGAAGGCATCCCCTCTTTCGTCTTCAACATTATCGGTAACCTCACTTGGTGCTATGTGTTCATTCGTCACATGATATGAGTTTTACTTGAAGCTTCATTTTATTTTTTTAGGATTTGCTTGCTGTTATTTAGAATAATGTTTTTCATCTTTTGTTTCAATAAAAGTGGCAATGAGAGCCTTTGCCATGCTTATTTTGCAACTATACATGTTGCTGTTTGAAAACACAAAGTTTACCGCTGTTGCAAAAATTCCCTAGAAAAGCTAGAATGCGATAAAATGTCGAAACATTTTGAAAAATGAGCTCTGATAAATATTCTACAGTGTGGCAAATTTTCATAACTTTTGGAATTAGGTAAGTATTGATACACTTGCATTCTTTACAGACTGTACTGCTTGGGCAGATTGCTGTTATGTTTGCATTGTTTGCATATGTTTGCTTGTTTAATGATTCTATTTGAGGATAGAAGTATTAAATATGAAGAGGAATTTAGTGTGCAATGTTGAATAATTATTTTAGTGATTTTCTACAGTAGGGAATGATAAGGTTTTTGCATTGGTTTATACTAACTTATCTCACAAATTCTTGTTGAGTTTTGTGTGGATGAAGCTTTTGAGATTTAGGAAAACCATGATATGAGAAGAATTAAGGAGACACAAAAGATCAAGATTGGGGATTCCCAGGTTATCCCAAGATAATATTTCAAGAAGTCTCAAGCATCTAAGCTTGGGGATGCCCCGGTAGGCATCCCACCTTTCTTCTTCAACAATTATCGGTTAGTATTGGTTGAGCCTAAGTTTTTACTTCTTCACATGATGTGTGCTATTCTTGGAATGACATTTTGTTTTGTTTTGCTTGCTATTTTAATAAAATGCTTAGATCTGAAAGTTTTTGAATAATAGAGAGTCCTCAAATAGCTACCTATTTACTTAACTACCCGCTTGATCTTGACTTATATCTTCTTTGGAGTAGCTCGCCATTTGCTCTAGTGCTTCACTTATATCTTTTTGAGCATGGTGTGCTTTAGTATTTTTGAAGAAATTATCTCTTGCTTCACTTAAATTAATTTTAGAGAAATAAATATTATGCTCTTCACTTATATTTGTTTGAGCTTATCAAAATCAATACATGAAAATTAGTTCCAAAGAGATAGATATCCAAGAAGCATATAACAAAAACTTTCATGAAGATCATTGGAGAAAATAAACTTGATTCATGTGATGATGATGTGATATGTGAGTCATGTTGATGAGTAATTATGCCTTAGTAAGAATATTGGTGTTAAGGTTTGTGATTCCCGTTGGGTAACGTAGCATGCAATTTCAAAAAAATTCCTACGAACACGCAAGAAATATCTAGGAGATGCATAACAAAGAGAGAGGGAGAGTGTGTCCACGTACCCTTGTAGACCGAAAACGGAAGCACTAGGTTAATGCGATTTATGTAGTCGAATGTCTTCACGATCCAACCGATCTAGTACCGATCGTACGACACCTCCGAGTTTAGCACACGTTCAGCTTGATGACGTCCCTCGAACTCTTGATCCAGCAAAGGGTCGAGGGAGAGTTCCGTCAGCAGTACGGCGTGGTGACAGTGATGGTGATGTGATCAGCGCAGGGCTTGGCCTAAGCACTACAACGCTATGACCAGAGGAGTAAACTGTGGAGGGGGCAGCACACATGGCTAAGAGAACAATTGATGTGCTATGAGGTGCCCCTGCCCACGTACATAAAGGAGGGGAGGAGGAGGCCAGCCACCAAGGGGGCGCGCCAAGGGGGGAGTCCTACTAGGACTCCACTCCTAGTAGGATTCGCCCCCCTTCTTCCTTTCTCATCGGAGGGGAAAAGGAAGGAGAGGGAGAGGGAAAGGGAAAGGGGGCCGTGCCCCCTCCTCCTTGTCCTATTCGGACTCCCTTGGAGGGGGGGCACGCGCCACCCTTGCGGGCTCCCCTCTCTCTCCCCTAAGGTCCATGTAGGCCCAATACTTCCCCGGGGGGTTCCGGCAACCCCTTGGTACTCTGAAATATACCCAAACCTTTTCGAAACCATTTCGAGACTCCTCCTCATGTCCGTGGTCTCATCCGGGACTCCGAACAAACTTCGATCACCAAAAACACATAACTCATAATTCAAATCGTCATCAAACATTAAGCGTGCGGACCCTATGGGTTCGAGAACTATGTAGACATGATCGAGACACATCTCTACTCAATAACCAATAACGGAACCTGGATGCTCATATTGGTTCCTACATATTCTACGAAGATCTTTATAGGTCAAACCACAATAACAACATACGGTTTTCCCTTTGTCATCGGTATGTTACTTGCCCGAGATTCGATCGTCGGTATCCTCATACCTAGTTCAATATCGTTACTGGCAAGTCTCTTTACTCTTTCCATAATGCATCATCCCGCAACTAACTCATTATTCACATTGCTTACAAGGCTTATAGTGATGTGCATTACTGAGAGGGCCCAGAGATACCTCTCCGATACTTGGAGTGACAAATCCTAATCTTGATCTATGCCAACCCAACAAACACCTTCGGAGACACCTGTAGAGCATCTTTATAATCACCCAGTTTCATTGTGACGTTTGATAGCACACAAGGTGTTCCTCCGGTATTCGGGAATTGCATAATCTCATAGTTAGAGCATTATGTATAAGTCATGAAGAAAGCAATAGCAATAAAACTTAACGATCAATATGTTAAGCTAACGGATGGATCTTGTCCATCACATCATTCTCCTAATGATGTGATCCCGTTCATCAAATGACAACACGTGTCAATGGTCAGGAAACTTAACCATCTTTGATTAACGAGCTAGTCAAGTAGAGGCATACTAGGGACACTTTGTTTTGTCTATGTATTCACACATGTATCAAGTTTCCGGTTAATACAATTCTAGCATGAATAATAAACATTTATCATGATATAAGGAAATATAAATAAAAACTTTATTATTTCCTCTAGGGCATATTTCCTTCAGTCTCCCACCTGCATTAGAGTCAATAATCTAGATTACATAGTAATGATTCTAACACCCATGGAGTCTTGGTGTTGATCATGTTTTGCTTGTGGAAGAGGCTTAGTTAACGGGTCTGCAACATTCAGATCCGTATTTTTTTAAATCTCTATGTCTCCCTCCTTGACTTGATCGTGGATGGAATTTAAGCATCTCTTGATGTGTTTGGTTCTGTTGTGAAATCTGGATTCCTTCGCTAAGGCAATTGCTCCAGTATTGTCAGAAAAGATTTTCATTGGACCCGATGCACTAGTTATTACACCTAGATCGGATATGAACTCCTTCATCCAGACTCCTTCATTTGTTGCTTCTGAAGCAGCTATGTACTCCGCTTCACATGTAGATCCCGCCACGACACTCTGCTTGGAATTGCACCAACTTGCATCTCCACCATTCAATATAAATACGTATCCGGTTTGCGACTTTGAGTCATCCGGATCAGTGTCAAAGCTTGCATCAATGTAACCATTTACGACAAGCTCTTTGTCACCTCCATAAATGAGAAACATATCCTTAGTCCTTTTTAGGTATTTTAGGATGTTCTTGACCGTTTTCCAGTGATCCACTCATGGATTACTTTGGTACCTCCCTGCTAAACTTATAGCAAGGCACACATCAGGTTTGGTACACAGCATTGCATACATGATAGAACCTATGGCTGAAGCATAGGGAATGACTTTCATTTTCTCTCTATCTTCTGCAGTGGTCGGGCATTGAGTCTGACTCAACTTCACACCTTGTAACACATGAAGAACCCTTTCTTTGACTGATCCATTTTGAACTTCTACAAAACTTTATCAAGGTATGTGCTTTGTGAAAGTCCAATTAAGCGTCTTGATCTATCTCTATAGATCTTGATGCCCAATATATAAGCAGCTTTACCGAGGTCTTTCATTGAAAAATTCTTATTCAAGTATCCTTTTATGCTATCTAGATATTATGTATTATTTCCAATCAACAATATGTCATCCACATATAATATTAGAAATGCTACAGAGCTCCCACTCAATTTCTTGTAAATACAGGCTTCTCCAAAAGTTTGTATAAAACCATATGCTTTGATCACACTATCAAAGCGTATATTCCAACTCCGAGATGCTTGCACCATTCCATAAATGGATCGCTGGAGCTTGCACACTTTGTTAGCACCTTTAGGATCGACAAAACCTTCTGGTTGCATCATATACAACTCTTCTTTAAGAAATCCATTAAGGAATGTGGTTTTGACATCCATTTGCCAAATTTCATAATCATAAAATGCGGCAATTGCTAACATGATTCGGACATACTTAATCATCGCTATGGGTGAGAAAGTCTCATCATAGTCAACTCCTTGAACTTGTCGAAAACCTTTCGCAACAAGTCGAGCTTTGTAGACAATAACATTACCGTCAGCGTCAGTCTTCTTCTTGAAGATCCATTTATTCGCTATGGCTTGCTGATCATCCAGCAAGTCAACCAAAGTCCACACTTTGTTCTCATACATGGATCCCATCTCAGATTTCATGGCCTCAAGCCATTTTGCGGAATCTGGGCTCATCATCGCTTCCTCATAGTTCGTAGGTTCGTCATGGTCTAGTAACATGACTTCCAGAAAAGGGTTACCGTACCACTCTGGTGCGGAACATACTCTGGTTGACCTACGAGGTTCGGTAGTAACTTGATCTGAAGTTTCATGATCATCATCATTAACTTCCTCACTAATTGGTGTAGGCATCACTGGAACTGATTTCTGTGATGAACTAGTTTCCAATTCGGGAGAAGGTACAATTACCTCATCAAGTTCTACTTTACTCTCACTCACTTCTTTCGAGAGAAACTCCTCTAGGAAGGATCCATTCTTAGCAACGCATATCTTGCCTTCGGATTTGTGATAGAAGGTGTACCCAACAATTTCCTTTGGGTATCCTATGAAGACGCATTTCTCCAATTTGGGTTCGAGCTTATCAGGTTGAAGCTTTTTCACATAAGCATTGCAGCCCCAAACTTTAAGAAACAACAACTTAGGTTTCTTGCCAAACCACAGTTCGTATGGTGTCGTATAACGGATTTAGATGGTGCCCAATTTAACGTGAATGCAACAGTCTCTAAAGCATAACCCAAAAACAATAGTGGTAAAATCGGTAAGAGACATCATAGATCGCACCATATCTAATAAAGTACGGTTACGATGTTCGGACACACCATTACGCTGTGGTGTTCCAGGTGGCGTGAGTTGCGAAAATATTCTACATTGTTTCAAATGAAGACCAAACTCGTAACTCCAATATTCGCCTCTGCGATCAGATCGTAGAAACTTTATTTTCTTATTACGATGATTTTCCACTTCACTCTGAAATTCTTTGAACTTTTCAAATGTTTCAAACTTATGTTTCATTAAGTAGATATACCCATATCTGCTCAAATCATCTGTGAAGGTCAGAAAATTACGATACCCGCCATGAGCCTCAACACTCATCGTACCACATATACTAGTATGTATTATTTCCAATAAGTCAGTGGCTCGCTCCATTGTTCCGGAGGACACAGTCTTAGTCATCTTACCCATGAGGCATGGTTCGCAAGCATCAAATGATTCATAATCAAGTGATTCCAAAATCCCATCAGCATGGAGTATCTTCATGCGCTTTACACCAATATGATGTAAACGGCAGTGCCACAAATAAGTTGCACTATCATTATTAACTTTGCATCTTTTGGCTTCAATATTATGAATATGTGTATCACTACGATCGAGATTTGATAAAAATAGACCACTCATCAAGGGTGCATGACCATAAAAGATATTACTCATATAAATAGAATAACCATTATTCTCTGATTTAAATGAATAACCATCTTGCATCAAACAACATCCAGATATAATGTTCATGCTCAATGCTGGCACCAAATAACAATTATTTAGGTCAAAACTAATCCTGAAGGTAGATGAAGAGGTAGCGTGCCGACAGCGATCACATCGACCTTGGAACCATTTCTGACGCGCATCATCTCCTCGTCCTTAGCCAATCTTCGTTTAATCCGTAGCCCCTGTTTCGAGTTGCAAATATGAGCAACAAAACTAGTATCAAATACCCAGGTGCTACTACGAGCATTAGTAAGGTACACATAAATAACATTTATATCAAATATTCCTTTCACTTTGCCATCCATCTTATCCGCCAAATACTTGGGGTAGTTCCGCTTCCACTGACCAGTCCGTTTGTAGTACAAGCACTCAGTTTCAGGCTTAGGTCCAGACTTGGGCTTCTTCCCGAGAGTAGCAACTTGCTTGCTATTCTTCTTGAAGTTCCCCCTCTTCCCTTTGCCCTTTTTATTGAAACTAGTGGTCTTGTTAACCATCAACACTTGATGCTCCTTCTTGATTTCTACCTCCGCAGCCTTTAGCATTGCGAAGAGTTCGAGAATTGTCTTTTCCATCCCTTGCATGTTATAGTTCATCACGAAGCCTTTATAGCTTGGTGGTAGTGATTGAAGAACTATGTCAATGACACTATCATCAAGAATATTAACTCCCAGCTGAGTCAAGTGGTTATGGTACCCAGACATTCTGAGTATGTGTTAACTGACAGAACTGTTCTTCTCCATCTTGCAGCTATATAACTTGTTGGAGACTTCATATCTCTCAACTCGGGCATTTGCTAGAAATATTAACTTCAACTCTTGGAACATCTCATATGCTCCATGACGTTCAAAACATCTCTGAAGTCCTGATTCTAAGCCGTAGAGCATGGCACACTGAACTATCGAGTAGTCATCAGCTTTAGTCTGCCAGACGTTCATAACGTCAGGAGTTGCTCCTGCAGCGGGTCTTGCACCTAGCGGTGCTTCTAGGACGTAATTCTTCTGTGCAGCAATGAGGATAATCCTCAAGTTATGGACCCAGTCCGTGTAGTTGCTACCATCATCTTTCAACTTAGCTTTCTCTAGGAACGCATTAAAATTCAAGGGAATGGTAGCACGGGCCATTGATCTACAACAACATAGATATGCAAAAACTATCAGGACTAAGTTCATGATAAATTTAAGTTCAATTAATCATATTACTTAAGAAATCCCACTTAGATAGACATCCCTCTAGTCATCTAAATGATCATGTGACCCATATAAACTAAACCATGTCCGATCATCACGTGAGATGGAGTAGTTTTCAATGGTGAACATCTCTATGTTGATCATATCTACTATATGATTCACGTTCGACCTTTCGGTCTCAGTGTTCCGAGGCCATATCTACATATGCTAGGCTCGTCAAGTTTAACTCGAGTATTCTGCATGTGCAAAACTGTCTTACACCCATTGTTTGTGAACGTAGAGCTTATCACACCGATCATCATATGGTGTCTCGGCACGACGAACTGTAGCAACGGTGCATACTCAGGGAGAACACTTATACCTTGAAATTTAGTGAGGATCATCTTATAATGCTACCGCCGTACTAAGCAAAATAAGATGCATAAAAGATAAACATCACATGCAATCAAAATATGTGACATGATATGGCCATCATCATCATGTGCCTTTGATCTCCATCACCAAAGCACCGCCATTATCTCCATCGTCATCGGCTTGATACCTTGATCTCCATCATAGCGTCGTTGTCATCTCGCCAACTATTGCTTCGACAACTATCGCTAACTCATAGTGGTAAAGTAAATAAATTACATGGCGATTGCATTTCATACAATAAAGCGACAACCATAAGGCTCCTGCCAGTTGCCGATAACTTTTCCAAAACATGATCATATCATACAGTAACTTATATCACATCATGTCTTGACCATATCACGTCACAACATGCCCTACAGGAACAAGTTAGACGTCCTCTACTTAATTGTTGCAAGTTTTATGTGGCTGCTACGAGCTTCTAGTAAGAATTGTTCTTACCTACGCATCAAAGCCACAACGTGTTGGGGAACGTAGCAGAAATTCAAAATTTTCTACGCATCACCAAGATCAATCTATGGAGTAATCTAGCAACGAGGGGAAGGAGAGTGCATCTACATACCCTTGTAGATTGCTAAACGGAAGCGTTCAAGTGAACGGGGTTGATGGAGTCGTACTCGTCGTGATCCAAATCACCGATGATCCTAGTGCCGAACGGACGGCACCTCCGTGTTCAACACACGTACAGCCCGGTGACGTCTCCTACGCCTTGATCCAGCAAGGGGAGAAGGAGAGGTTGGGGAAGACTCCATCCAGCAGCAGACGACGGCGTGGTGGTGGTGGAGGAGCACGGGACTCCAGCAGGGCTTCGCCAAGCACTACGAGAGACGAGGAGGAAGAGGGGTAGGGCTGCGCCAACAGGGAGATTGAATCGTGTGTTGGGCTGCCCCTTTGCCTCCACTATATATAGGGGGAGAGGGAGGGCTGCGCCCCCACCTAGGGTTCCCACCCCAAGGGGTGCGGCAGCCCTAGATCCCATCTAGGGTGGCGGCCACAAGGGGGAGAGGGGGAGGCGCACCTAGGGTGGGCCTTAGGGCCCATCTGCCCTAGGGTTTGCCCCCTTCCCCTATTGGAGGCGCCTTGGGCCTTGGTGGGAGGCGCCCTAGCCCACCTAGGGGCTGGTCCCTTCCCACTATTGGCCCATGTAGGCCTCCGGGGCTGGTGGCCCCACCTGGTGGACCCCCGGACCCCTCCGGTGGTCCCGGTACACTACCGGTGATGCCCGGAACACTTCCGGTGGCCAAAACCATACTTCCTATATATCAATATTTACCTCCGGACCATTCCGGAACTCCTCGTGACGTACGGGATCTCATCCGGGACTCCGAACAACATTCGGTAACCACGTACATACTTTCCCTATAACCCTAGCGTCATCGAACCTTAAGTGTGTAGACCCTACGGGTTCAGGAGTCATGCAGACATGGCCGAGACAACTCTCCGGTCAATAACCAACAGCGGGATCTGGATACCCATGTTGGCTCCCACATGCTCCACGATGATCTCATCGGATGAACCACGATGTCAAGGACTTAATCAATCCCGTATACAATTCCCTTTGTCTAGCGGTACGATACTTGCCCGAGATTCGATCGTCGGTATCCCGATACCTGGTTCAATCTCGTTACCGGCAAGTCTCTTTTACTCGCTCCGTAACACATCATCCCGTGATCAACTCCTTGATCACATTGTGCACATTATGATGATGTCCTACCGAGTGGGCCCAGAGATACCTCTCCGTTTACACGGAGTGACAAATCCCAGTCTCGATTCGTGCCAACCCAACAGTCACTTTCGGAGATACCTGTAGTGTACCTTTATAGCCACCCAGTTACGTTGTGACGTTTGGCACACCCAAAGCATTCCTACGGTATCCGGGAGTTGCACAATCTCATGGTCTAAGGAAATGATACTTGACATTACAAAAGCTTTAGCATACGAACTACACGATCTTTGTGCTAGGCTTAGGATTGGGTCTTGTCCATCACATCATTCTCCTAATGATGTGATCCCGTTATCAACGACATCCAATGTCCATGGTCAGGAAACTGTAACCATCTATTGATCAATGAGCTAGTCAACTAGAGGTTTACCAGGGACATGGTGTTGTCTATGTATCCACACATGTATCTGAGTTTCCTATCAATACAATTCTAGCATGGATAATAAACGATTATCATGAACAAGGAAATATGATAATAACTAATTTATTATTGCCTCTAGGGCATATTTCCAACACAACGGTGATTTATCAAGTTTGTTGTTTTAACCTTCAACAAAGACTAGCCGCAATGAGGATAATCCTCAAGTTCGTTGTCGTCTCGCCAACTATTGCTTCTACGACTATCGCTACCGATTAGTGATAAAGTAAAGCAATTACATGGTGATTGCATTTCATACAATAAAGCGACAACCATAAGGCTCCTGCCAGTTGTCGATAACTTCTACAAAACATGATCATCTCATACAACAATTTATATCTCAACACGTCTTGACCATATCACATCACAACATGCCCTACAAAAACAAGTTAGACGTCCTCTACTTTGTTGTTGCAAGTTTTACGTGGCTGCTACGGGCTTCTAGCAAGAATCGTTCTTACCTACGCATCAAAACCGCAACGATTTAACCTTCAACAAGGACAGGGCGTTGTCGGATTTCGGGTTCCGGCAGACCCTTGAGATTCGAACACTGGGGTGTGCGCGGAGATTTCGCCTCCTACCTACCTCCACCCCTCCGCCACACAAAGATCTAAGCTATGGAAAGAACAACACGAGAGACACAGGGTTTATACTGGTTCGGGCCACCGTTGTGGTGTAATACCCTACTCTAGTGTGTGGTGTGGTGGATTGCCTCTTGGGCTGATGATGATGAAAAATACAAGGAAGAACAGCCTCGCGAGGGTCTGTTCTTGGCTGGGGGGATGAAGTGCTGGGAGGAGTTCAGTCACCCTTCTCTCTCTCTCTCCCTTCTCGATTGTCCTCTCTCTTCATCCTGCGGGTGGCTGGTCCTATTTATAGAGGCCCTGGTCCTCTTCCCAAATATCGAGCGAGATGGGAGCCAACAATGGCGGGCTAATTTGAAAGGGGACAGCTAGTACCAGTTATCCTGACAAAAGTAGTCTTCGCCTGCACAAAGCTCTGGTGGTGACGCCGTCTTGGGCTCCACAATGACCTCCGTCCTGCAGTCCTCCTGGTCTTGGTCTTGTTGCACCGAAATGGCAACCTTTGCCTGATGCCTCGGTACTCCGCGGCTGTGCTTGCCCCCTTTGCACCAAAGGGGAAAGGAGGACACTGCGCGGGCTGGCACCCGCCTGGCGCCCTTGGTCATCATGGCTTGCGTCACGGGCACCTCATGAGGTACCCCGCCTTGATCTCTCCGCCTCCTCGTGAGCCAGCCTGACGAGGCCGTGCCTGAGGAAGCTCTGTGTCGTCCGCCCCGCGAGGCTTGGCCCCTCGCGAGGGTCTTGGGTCTGTGTTGATGAAGATGGGCCATGCTGGGCCCCCCTTTGAGCCACGCCGCAGGCCGCAGGCAGGCAAGTCTGGGGACCCCCATTCCCAGAACGCCGATGGTAGCCCCCGGGCCCAAGGCGCGCCCGGGCTTGGCCGTGCAGGGAGGCGAAAGGGCAAGAGCGAAGCGCCACGGGCCCTAACAGCCTGCGGTCCCGGGTGCCGCGTGGCGGTTGATTGGACGTGGGCGTCTCCACTTCCCCATGGCGCCTCGGCAACTGCACGGATGGGACAAGTCCCTGCATGCAAAGCGGGTCATAATTACCTGCGATCGTGAGGGCCGTCGGTTGGCCCTCGCCAGCTATAAGTACGGATCAGCGTGCGCCCTTCCGTTTCATCCCCCCTTGCTTCTCCTTCTTCTTCATGGCCCCGTCGAGGAGGTTCTCGGCCGCAGAGAAGGGGAAGGCTCGCCAGGTTGAGGCTGCCTCTCCCCCGCCCAAGCGCGGCCGAGGGCGCCCTCGCAAACATCCTGTGGCCACCATGGCAGCTCCCCGCGGCCGTGGAGACAATTTCCAGCACAGCGACGGGCGGATTGCTGCGGCCGGGGGGGGGAGTGCTCCGGCTGCGCGTCCCCCTAGTCTGCGCTTTCGCACTGCTGAGGTGCTGCCGGAGTTCGTCGTGTGGTCGGCGGGGCCGACTAGCACCCGGCTTCCACTTCCTCGCTTCCTCCTCGGCGAGCTCCCGGCCGGCGCACCGGGCGGCCTCTGGCTTCAGGCCGACGGCTGCTGCAGCCGGGCCTCATGGGCTTCACTGGAGGTCTCCGCAGCCGGGAGCCTGGCTCTGGCCCGCAGTTGGCAGACGTTTGCCCGCGCGCGTAGCCTGAGCCGTCGGTGCACCCTACACTTCATGTTCGACGGCGATGCCACCCTCTACGTGAGGGTGTTTGGGGAAGATGGTCGCCGCGCAGGGTGCTGCCCCGAGGGCGACGACCGCGGCCGGGAACCCAGCTCCGGCGATGATGGAGAGGGCAGCGCTCGCGTGGCTGGCGGCGCTCAGGGTTCCCCAAGCTTCTCCGGTTCTTCTTCAGGCGGCGACTCTTCTAGCGGTGGCCATGGTCAGCCTCCACGCCGTCGTATCTGCTTGGGAGGTGGTAGCGTGTCCGCCCGCCGTCGCGCCCCGGTGAAGCGCGAGAGGGAGTGTGCCTAAGCCCCGGAGGCAGCTCGGGTCTTCCCTGCGGGCCAGTGTGAGGCGAGCTGCGCCTGATTTGTTCTTTCCTTTCCTTTTTCCTGCGTAAAAAGAAAGTAGTGTGGAGCCCCGTGGGGGCGTGTTTGGGTTATTGCTATTAATCATCGTTTTGCTTCCGTTATCGTACCTTCCAGCTACGTGCCCGCGCGTGGATAGTTCCCCGCCCCAGCTGTGGGGGGCGACCGACCCAGGCCCTGTGTTCGTGTCGCGGTGCCCGTGGGGCACGGACTGGAGGGGTGCTCCTGTAATGGTCCCAGGTCGCGGACCCTTTGAACAACTAGGATAGGAACACTCGCGAGGGCGCTCGGCTGCCCCCCCCCTCGTGAGGCCTTGCATAAGAGAAATCGAGGCAGGAGAGTGAAAAGTCGAAGAACCACAAGCCAAAGATGGCAACAACTTCAATAAAACTTCGAATGAGAAGGAACAAGCCAACTGCGGAAAGCAAATGAAAAGCCGCGTCCGGCACCTAATCTAGTCTTCGACGTCATCTCACCAGCGCGGAGCTAAGTGCTGCCACTGGGCGTGGGAGGGAGCCCCAGGGCCTGAGGCCGGCGCTCCTGAGACTCCGGGGCGTGTACAACCCCAACTCATTATTACGTGAGAGTGTCACGGGCGGCGAGCTTCACAGGCGTTGGCCTTCTTCACAGGCTCCGGGCCTTTTCCAAAATGCGACAGCTTGACAGGCGTTGGCCTTCTTCACAGGCTCCGCGCCTTTTCCAAAACGCGACAGGTTCACAAGCATCCGCCTTCTTCACAGGCTCTGGGCCTTTTCCAAAACGCGACAGCTTCACAGGCATTCGCCTTCTTCACAGGCTCTGGGCCTTTTCCAAAACTCGACAGCTTCACAGGCATTCGCCTTCTTCACAGGCTCTAGGCCTTTTCCAAAACGCGACAGCTTCACAGGCATTCGCCTTCTTCACAGGCTCTGGGCCTTTTTAGGGGTAGAACCTCGAGGTGCTGGATGTTCCATGCGTTCTGGACCGGCACCCCCTCCTGAGTCTCCAAGCGCGCAGAGCCGGGCCTGGAAACATGAACAACTTTGAACGGGCCCTCCCACATGGGAGAGAGCTTGTGCAGCCCCTCCCTGGAGAGAACCCGCCTGAGCACGAGGTCTCCTACCTCAAGAGTTCTGGGGCGGATGTTGCGGTAGTGATATCGCCACAGTGCTTGTTGGTACCTCGCCGCTCGCAGCGTGGCTTCTCGGCGACGTTCCTCCCCCAGCACGAGGTCCATCCCCCGCATGGCGTCCTGCTGCGCCTCGTCGAACGCCAGGACCCGCTCGGAGCGATGTCTGACCTCGTGAGGGAGGACCGCTTCGGCTCCGTAGGCCAGGAAGAACGGGGTCTCTCTAGTCGGCTTGGTCACAGTTGTGCGGATGGACCACAATACGGACTGAAGCTCATCGTACCAACCTCTGCCGCAGGCCTCCAGCTTCTTCTTGAACGTCCTGGTCTTGAGGCCCCTCAGGACCTCTGCGTTGGCTCGCTCGGCCTAGCCGTTGCTTCGGGGTGCGCCACCGAAGCGTAGCATATCTGTGTTCCAAGGTTAGCACAGTATGTTTTGAAGAGGTTACTGGTGAACTGCGAACCGTTGTCCGTGATGATGCGGTTCGGCACCCCGAACCGGCTCACGATGCCCTTGATGAACTTGACCACGGAACCCGCGGGAATGGTGCGGACAGCCTCTGCTTCAGCCCACTTGGTGAACTTGTCCACAGCGACATAGAGGTAGCGGTAGCCCCCTGGCGCCCGAGGAAACGGGCCCAAGATGTCCAGCCCCCAGACTGCGAATGGCCACGAAAGGGGTATAGTCTGTAGGCCTCCTGCTGGCTAATGGATCTGCTTGGCGTGGAACTGGCAGGCCTCACAAGCTTTCACTAATTCGACGGCGTCATTGAGCGCGGTGGGCCAATAAAACCCACTGCGGAACGCCTTGCCGACGAGGGTCCGTGATGATGAATGATGTCCATAGTCTCCGCCGTGTATATCTTCCAGTAGTTCCTTCCCTTGCTCCCTGGAGATGCAGCGCAGGGATACATTGTTTGGTCGCTTCCGGTAGAGCTCTCCATCCTTGATGCAGTATGCCGTGGCCTGGCGTGCCACTCGCTCCGCTTCCTCCTCCTTCTCCGGCAGGGTCCCTTGTGTTAAGTAACTCCGGAGCTCCGTGATCCAGCATCCCTCCTGAGGTTCCATCATCAGGAGCAGGCGTGCTCGTGAGGCCGGGCCACAGGCCGGAGCTCCCCTGGCAGATGGCTGGGGGAGCTCCTCCCGAGGCTGAGCCGTGTTTGACATTGACGGCAGGGCTAAGGGCTTGAAGAGCTGCTCCTCGAAAACGCCAGGCTCCTGAGGTAACCGCCTGGACGCCCGTTTGGCGATGTCGTCGGCCTCCTGATTGGTGCCACGGGGCACATGCTGCAACTCCAACCCCCAGAACTGCTTCTCCATCCTGTGGACCTCCGCAAGGTAGGCTTCCATGTGCTCATCTTTCGGTTCGTACACCTTGTTGGAGAAATTGACAAGGAGCTGCGAATCGCCCTTGATGGTGAGGCGTTTCACTCCCAGAGCAGCTGCGGCCTTCAAGCCTACTATTAAACCTTCATACTCCGCTATGTTGTTGGAGAACTTTTCACCTTGCTGGAAACAGAGCTGCACAATGTAGTAGAGCTTGTCCTGAGTGGGTGATATAAGCACCGCCCCAGCCCCAGCGCCATGCCTGGAGAACGCCCCATCGAAGTACATGACCCAGCCTTCTGGCGCCTCACTTCTCGAGGAGAGGGACCGATCCTCGTCTGCCTTGAGGCCCGGTGCCTCCGTCCATTCTGCCACAAAATCCGCCAACGCTGCTCCCTTGATGACTCTGGTCGTGCTGAATTCGAGCTGAAATGCTTGCAGTTCTATGTTCCACTCAGCGACCCTTCCAGTTGAGTTAGGGCTCTTGAGCACTCTCTCTAGGGGGTATGACGAGAAGACCTTGATGGGGTGACCCTGGAAGTAGTGCCGCAGCTTGCGCGAGGCCACCAGTAGTGCGAGGAGGAGTTTCTGAGGCATGGGGTACCGTGCCCTCTCGTCCCGCAACACCGTGCTGACGAAGTACACTGGGTGCTCAACGAGGTTGGGTGCGAGTGCTGGCGGCTCCCTTCGGAGACCATGGCACCTCTTGAGGCGATGAGGCCTCCTGAGACTGGCCATCTGGGAGAGGGGCCTCTTCCGCCTCTGGTGCACTCCTCTACGGCGGCTGATCCTCCTCAGCCGCGGTGGCGGTTTCTGTGGGCCTTCCTTGTTCCTGTTCTGCCTTGTCCCGGGCTGCTGCCGCGGTTTTGATTCGACGCTCTTCTCCAATTGCCACCAGGGTTGCGCTGGCGGAGTAGGGAGTGGCAGCAAGGTAAAGCACCAGGGGCTCTTGAGGGCGCGGAGCCACCATGACTGGTGGGCTGGTCAGGTATCTCTTTAGATCCTGGAACGCCTTGTCGGCCTCTTCAGTCCACTCAAAGGGCCCCTTTTTCTTCATTAGCTGGAAGAAGGGCAACGCTCGTTCCCCCAACTTGGAGATGAAGCGCCCTAGCGCGGTCACGCGCCCCATGAGCTTCTGCATTTCTTTGAGGGTCTTTGGCGGGCTCATGTCTTCCACCGCCTTGACCTTTTCCGGGTTAGCCTCGATGCCTCGGTGGGACACGAGGAAACCCAAGAGCTTGCCCGAGGGGACTCCGAACACACACTTCTCTGGGTTGAGCCGTAGGTTCACTGCGTTGAGGCTCGCGAAGGTTTCCTCCAGGTCTTGTATCAAGGTGCTGGCCTCCCGAGACTTTACCACAATGTCATCGACGTAAGCTTCAACATTCTTCCCGAGCTGCGGGCCCAAGGTGATGTGCATCAGCCGCTGAAAGGTCGCCCTTGCGTTATGCAGCCTGAATGGCATGCATGTGTAGCAGTACACCCCACACGGGGTTAAGAAGGCTGTCTTTTCGACGTCTTCTACCGCCATCTTGATCTGGTGATACCCAGAGAAGGCATCCAAGAAGCATAGCAGGTCGCATTCCGCGGTGGAATCGACGATCTGGTCGATGCGGGGGAGCGGGAACGGATCTTGCGGGCATGCTTTGTTGAGGTTGGTGAAGTCAACACACATGCGCTCCTTCCCTCCCTTCTTTGGCACGACGACAGGGTTGGCCAACCAATCCGGGTATCAGACCTCGCGAATGACCCCAGCGGCTTCTAATTTGCGGGTCTCTTGGACGATGAAGGCCTGCTTTTCTGTGGACTGCCGCCTAGCCTTCTTCTTGTTTGCGCGCAGGAACCCGACCAGGGCCTCCTCCTGCTCGGGTTCGAGGTTGGCGCCTATGGTGAAGGTGGCGTTGGTGGACCCGTCCTCATCGACGGGTATCTGCTTGGTTTCTACCTTGTCTTGGGTGAACAACTGTTTCTTCTTGGCGGGTGCAGCCCCCTTGGGCTCGCGGGTCTCCAAGTCGGCGGGCTGTGCCGACGCCGCCGTCTTGAAGGCGAGCGTGAGCACCCGCAGCGCGTCTCCAGTGTCCCCATGCACGGTGAGAACACCGCTGCTCCCGGGCATCTTCATGAGGTTGTACGCCGGGTGCGTCGCGGCCATGAACTGGGCCAGCGCTGGGTAGCCGAGGATGGCGTTGTAGGGGAGGCCGATGGGGGCGATGTCGAAGTCGACCAGCTCCGTGCGGAAGTTGTTGTAGGTGCCGAAGGTTACTGGGAGCCGGATCTGTCCCAAGGAGCTAGATGATCCGCCCCCAACGCCTGAGAAGGGCCGGCTGGGTTGCAGCCGTTCCAGGGGTATGCAGAGGAGGTTGAAGGCCTTGACCGAGAGCACGCTGAGGCCCGCACTGCCATCAATGAGAGTTCTGGTGACGGCCACCTGGCAGATGGTGGGGGTGCACAGCATGGCAAGCTCACCCGAGCAGGCCGAGTTGGAGGGGTGGTCCTCCGAGCTGAAGGTCAGGCCGGCCTCGGACGCCGCTCGGTCCGGGAGAGCCCCCTGCCGCGTGGAAGCGGCGCTGACCCAGCGGATGAATGGCTTGACGTGGTGACTTGTAGGCGGCGCCTGCGAGCCGCCCAGGAGGGCCGCGACGGCCGGGGGTGTTGGTGTAGCGCGATGGGCGGGGAAGAGGCTGCGGGGCTCTTCCCGAGAGGCCACAGAGGCTGCCGGCAAGTGGAGCAGCCATGTGCGTGGAGCGCCGGTGAGGGCCATGGGGAGCCAGTTGGCCACGACCCTATCGTCACCTCCGGCTTCGAGGAGGGCCTCCTCGCTCGCCAGCAAGAAGGCCAGCGGGTCTGTCACGCCGCCATAGTGCGGCGGCGTTGTTGGCTTGAACTTGTCCGGCCACCGTACCTGTTGCAGGGCTGGGGCCAGGGCTCGGAGCCCCCTGGCCCCCGTGCTGGCGCCGGCGGCTGGAGCGGGCGACGTGCTACTCATCGCGAGGCAGGCCGTGGCAGTGGCGGAAGAGAAAACTCCGGCGCACCCCTTCCTGGCGCGCCAAATGTCGGATTTCGGGTTCCGGCAGACCCTTGAGAATCGAACACTGGGGTGCGCGCGGAGATTTTGCCTCCTACCTACCTGCACCCCTCCGCCACGCGAAGATCTAAGCTATGGAAAGAACAACACGAGAGACACAGGGTTTATACTGGTTCAGGCCACCGTTGTGGTGTAATACCCTACTCTAGTGTGTGGTGTGATGGATTGCCTCTTGGGCTGATGATGATGAACAATACAAGGAAGAAAAGCCTTGCGAGGGTCTGTTCTTGGCTGGGGGGATGAACTGCTAGGAGGAGTTCAGTCACCCTTCTCTCTCTCTCTCTCTCCCTTCTCGATTGTCCTCTCTCTTCATCCTGCGGGTGGCTGGTCCTATTTATAGAGGCCCTGATCCTCTTCCCAAATATCGAGCGGGAAGGGAGCCAACAATGGCGGGCTAATTTGAAAGGGGACAGCTAGTACCAGTTATCCTGACAAAAGTAGTCTTCGCCTGCACAAAGCTCTGGTGGTGACGCCGTCTTGGGCTCCACAATGACCTCCGTCTTGCAGTCCTCCTGGTCTTGGTCTTGTTGCACCGAAATGGCAACCTTTGCCTGATGCCTCGGTACTCCGCGGCTGTGCTTGCCCCCTTTGTACCAAAGGGGAAAGGAGGACACTACGCGGGCTGGCACCCGCCAGGCGCCCTTGGTCATCATGGCTTGCGTCACGGGCACCTCATGAGGTACCCCGCCTTGATCTCTCCGCCTCCTCGCGAGCCAGCCTGACGAGGCCGTGCCTGAGGAAGCTCCGTGTCATCCGCCCCGCGAGGCTTGGCCCCTCGTGAGGGTCTTGGGTCTGTGTTGATGAAGATGGGCCGTGCTGGGCCCCCCTTTGAGCCACGCCGCAGGCCGCAGGCAGGCAAGTCTGGGGGCCCCCGTTCCGAGAACGCCGACAGGCATAGTCAAATTTGATTCAACTAAAGTTGGAGAAACAGACACCCACGAGCCACCTTTATGCAAAACAAGTTGCATGTCTATCGGTGGAACGGTTCTCATGAACGTGGCCATGTAAGGTTGGTTCGGGCCGCTTCATCCAACAATACTGCCGAATCAAAATAAGACATTTGTGGTAAGCACTATGACTATTATCGCCCACAACTCTTTGTGTTCTACTCGTGCATATCATCTACGCATAAACCTGGCTCTGATACCACTGTTGGGTAACATAATATTTCAAAAAAATTACTATGATCACGTAAGATCTATCTAGGAGATGCATGGCAATGAGAGGGGGAGAGTGTGTCTACGTACCCTCGTAGACCAAAAGCGGAAACATTTAGTAATGCGGTTGATGTAGTCAAATGTCTTCCCGATCCAACCGATCTAGTACCGAACGTACGGCGCCTCCGAGTTCAGCACACGTTCAGGTTGATGGCGTCCCTCGAACTCTTGATCCAGCAGAGGGTCGAGGGAGAGTTCCATCAGCACGACAGCGTGGTGACGGTGATGGTGATGTGATCCACGCAAGGCTTCGCCTAAGCACTACGATGCTATGACCGGAGGAGTAAACTATGGAGGGGGCACTGCACACGGCTAAGAGAACAATTGATGTGCTATGAGGTGCCCCCTGCCCCCGTATATAAAGGAGGGGAGGAGGAGGCTGGCCACCAAGGGGGCACACCAAGGGGGTTCCTACTAGGACTCCACTCCTAGTAGGATTCGCCCCCCTTCCTTTCTCATCGGAGGGGAAAAGGAAGGAGAGGGAGAGGGAAAGGGAGCCGCCCCCTCCTCCTTGTCCTATTCAGACTCCCTTGGAGGGGGCGTGCACCACCCCTTGCGGGCTTGTAACACCCACAATGCGACTATATCTCCCACGTGTCGGGGCACGACTTAGAGGCATAGCCGCATGGTAGGTTTGACGCAAGAGGGGTGATCTTCACACAATGCCATGTACTGAATAAGAAAGGGATAAAGAGTTGGCTTACAATCGCCACTTCACACAAATACAAGTTAACCATACATCATCCAGAATACAATCAAGGTCTGACTACAGAACCAAAATAAAAGAAGACAACCCCAAATGCATAGATCCCCGATCGTCCCAACTGGGCTCCACTACTGATCAGCCGGAAAAGACACAAAACAATGATCAAGATCTTCATCGAGCTCCCACTTGAGCTCGGATGCGCCACCTGCATTGGTATCATCGGCACCTGCAACTGTTTGGAAATATCTGTGAGTCATGAGGACTCAGCAATCTCACACCCGCGAGATCAAGACTATTTAAGCTTATGGGTAGGGTAAGGTAATGAGGTGGAGCTGCAGCAAGCACTAAGCATATATGGTGGCTAACATACGCAAATAAGAGCGAGAAGAGAAGCAAAGCAACAGTCGAGAAGCTAGAAGAGATCAAGAAGTGATCATGAAACTACTTACGTTCAAGCATAACATAAGACCTTGTTCACTTCCCGGACTCCGCGGAAAAGAGACCATCACGGTTACACACACGGTTGATGTATCTTAGTTAAGTCAAGTGTCAAGTTCTCTACAACCGGACATTAACAAATTCCCATCTGCCACATAACCGCGGGCATGGCTCACGAAAGTTTATACCCTGCAGGGGTGTCCCAACTTGGCCCATCACAAGCTCTCAAGGTCAACGAAGGATATTCCTTCTCCCGGAAAGACCCGATCAGTCTCGGAATCCCGGTTACAAGACATTTCGACAATGGTAAAACAAGACCTGCAAAGCCACCCGATGTGCCGACAATCCCGATAGGAGCTGCACATATCTCATTCTCAGGGTAACACCGGATGAGCAATCCGTACAACTAAAACCAACCCTCAAGTTTCCCCGAGGTGGCGCTGCAAGGGCTCTAGTTCGGACCAACACTTAGAGAAGCACTGGCCCGGGGAGGTTAAAAATAAAGATGACCCTCGGGAGCGCGACTCCCAAAGGAAAAGTATAGGTGGTGGTGAGGCAAATGGTAAATACAAGGTTGGGCCTTGCTGGAGGACTGTTATTCAAAGCGAAATGTCAAGGGGTTCCCATAACGCCCAACCGCGTAAGTAACGCAAAATCAAGTAACATAACACTGGTATGACGGAAACTAGGGCGACAAGAGTGGAACAAAACACCAGGCATAAGGCCGAGCCTTCCACCCTTTACCAAGTATATAGATGCATTAATTAAATAAGATATATTGTGATATCCCAATATATCCATGTTCCAACATGGAACAAACTTCAGCTTCACCTGCAACTAACAACGCTATAAGAGGGGCTGAGCAAAAGCGGTAACTTAGCCAAACAACGGTTTGCTAGGAAAGGTGGGTTAGAGGCTTGACATGGTAATATGGGAGGCATGATATAACAAGTGGTAGGTAGCGCGACATAGAGATAGAACGAACAACTAGTAAGCAAAGATAGAAGTGATTTCGAGGGTATGATCATCTTGCCTGAGATCCCGCAAGGAAGAAGAACAAGTCCATGAAGAAGGCAAACGGATGTAGTCAAACGAATCATCACAACTCCGGAACGGAACCGAAACAAACGAGAGAAGCAACCTGGAAAGAAGCAAGCAACAAAGTAAACAACCATCACATAAACATGGCATGATGCACAACCAAGTATGATGCATGTCCGGTTTAATGATGCATGGCATGGCAAAGTGCACAAACAACTCTACAAGTTAAGTGGATCTCAATATGCAACGAATTGCATATTGATGAAACACCACATTCAACCATTTAGTTCACTCTCGTTTATGTACCCAACAATATTAAATGTTGTTAAACATGGCAAGAGGTGAGGCATAAGAGAACTACCTATCTAGGCAAGTTTAAATGAGGCCGTAACAACAAACAACAAGTCCGGAAAATCCCCATGTGCATATTTTAGATTTGGCACTGTTCTGCCCTAAACCACATTTTTAGAGTTGTTAAACATGCAAAGTAAGTACACCATGTTAAACTAGCCATTTTTCTACCCCATTTACATATAAAGTTTATTAAATTTGGAGCTACGGTTATTAAGTTATGAACTAAAACATTTTAGCATGTCATTTATGAAAATTAATGCAAACAAAATTTTTAAATATTTTAACATGGATAAAAGATGCATGTTATGAAAGTAGATGAAAATCTAAGCATTTTACATATATGACATGTTTCATTTGGGTGCATGCACATTTAGTTATTAGCAATGCAAAATAAAGGCATTTCTGTAAATATGCAATGCATTGGAAATTAACCAAAACCACAGGTGGAAAAAAATATAACATGCACGGGCCCGAAGCATCATGCTGCGGCGGCCCAGATGAGGAATCGGCCAAAGTGGCTATGGGTGTGCAAAATAGCAGGAAAACATAGCTAGAAAAAGGGGGCAGCTGGGACTTGAACCCACCACATCCTGGATAGAGGAGCAGAGTGCTGACCATTGCGCTGCTGCTGTACGTTTGTGCAAAACAAGGGCATGGCTGAACTTGAACAAAAAAACAGAGGCCATGCCTTCTTCTTCGTGGAACACAGACGAACTGGGCGACGACTCCGGCAAGCAAGACGGCGACCCTCGCGATCACAGGCCGGCGGCGGGGTTGCGGAAATAGGTGAGTGTGTGTGTGGCGTGACGGGCGCGTGGGCAGGTGGTGAAGCGCTTCGAGAACGAGCTCGAACAGGAGCTCGCCTCGGACGCGGCAGCGAGGCACGGCGAGGCGCTGGTTGTGCTGGGTGGTGCAAAGGTGCGGGCGTGCTGCGCGAGCGTGGGACGTGACCTGCGGGGGCTGTAGTGTCAACCAGCGAAGCGAGCAGCGGCATGAGCATCGAAGCAAGCGGTCGCGAGCGCACACAAGGAGCAGATAAGAACAAGGTGGGCGAGCAAAACACCGGGCGAGCTCGTCGGAGGAACTCCGGCGACCAAAACTCACACAGGAGGCCACCGAAAGATGCTACGCTACAAGGCGATCCTAAATGTGCTACAGATGCATCAAAACACGGACGGAAACCTCACCAGCGATGAGGTCCCGCGGTGGTGGGGCTAGAGAAAACCAACAACGAAAATCGAAGACCTTATATGCCCTACGCGTCGGCGCGAGTGCAGCGGAAGAAAAATCATAGGCAGGGGTCACCGGAACTATGCCGGCGACCATGCCGTGGCGGAGAAGCTCTTGGGTCCGAGAGGACATGACCGAAACAGGGCACAAATGAGAGGAGGACCATGCGTGGGAGGTGATCGTGCTCACGTAGGGTTGGTTGCTGGAGTAGATCGAGCTCGGGGATGGCCGGTGGTGACGAATTCTGATGGCGGTGTGCTCCTGCCTAAGATGAAGAAGATGAAGACGACAACGAGGATCTTGGCATTCCGCGGCGATGAAGAGGAAGAAGACGACGTCGTGGAAGAAGATCGCGGATCCCTCGGGCCCTTCTGGCTCCTGGCATTGCTTGAAGTCGGAGAATAGGACGACGAGGCCTCGCAAACGATGGTGGAGTGTGCTTGGTGGTTCTCTACTCCTCTGTTTCTTGAGGAAGAAGGAGAAACAGAGGGAAGGAAAGGGGTGGCGGTGGCGAGAGGGGGGAGAGTAAACCCTAGGGCGCGGGGCTGCGGTCTTTATATGAGGGGAGGCGTGAGGCCGTGGCTGCCCTCGTGGCCATGTGCCTCTCTTGGAGGAGTTTTAACGTGAGAGGGAAACAAGCGAAGGAGGAGGAAGCACAGTAACGAAGGAAGTATGACATGCAGGCCCCGCGTGGGTGAAAGTGGCTAGTGGCGAAGGAGCTTCTGCTGGGCCGTGGCACTAGTGGGCTGGCAGATGATGCTACTGGTGCTAGAAGGCTGGGGTCCAGGTAAAGCCCTTCTCTTGTTTCTTTCAAATCTCTGTTTATTTATAAATAACCAAATAGAAGAAGGGAAAAGACCAGGGTGTCTGGAGAAGAATAAGGAGGAAGTAAAAATATTCCTGGGCTCCTCGATTTATGAAGGATTTTAATAAATTGGTTTGGGAATTTTTAAGGATAGAAAAATAATTCATGTTTGAATTAAGTTCAAACTTGAGCCATTTTTGAACCCAACCAAGACATCTTCAAATGAGCTGAAATTGGCAAAGAGGGTTTAGGCATGGTGAACTAGCATCAGGAAAAGAATGAACATTTATGGAGGAGGGGGAAAGGTCACTTGCCAAAATGAAAGAAAGAAGAAGGAAGAAGGAGGTGATGATGCAAGATCATACATGGAGAATCCAACAATGTAACATGCATGAATATGACAATGCACATGATGATTATGAGAATGCAAAATGACAAGAGGCACAAATGCAACATGACAACGATGGGCATGGCAATGCAACATAACCAAATGATGAACATGATGCAAGAAGCAAAAAAAATGACAATGGCACTCATCCGATCATGGCAACAAATAGATCAAACACACAACGACAACGAGATAAAAGTAAGGCATCTGGAGCGTCGGTCTCGGGGCGTTACAGGGCTCCCCTCTCTCTCCCCTAAGGCCCATGTAGGCCCAATACTTCCCCGGGTGGTTCCGGTAACCCCTCGGTACTCTGAAATATACCCAAACCTTTCCAAAACCATTCCGGTGTCCGAATATCATCGTCCAACATATCAATCTTTACCTCTCGACCATTTCAAGACTCTTCATGTCCGTGATCTCATCGGGACTCCGAACAAACTTCGGTCACCAAAAACACATAACTCATAATACAAATCGTCATCGAATGTTAAGCAAGCAGACCCTACGGGTTCGAGAACTATGTAGACATGACCGAGACACATCTCCGATCAATAACCAATAGCGGAACCTGGATGATAATATTAGTTCCGATATATTCTACGAAGATCTTTATCGGTCAAACCGCAATAACAACATACGTTATTCCCTTTGTCATCGCTATGTTACTTGCCCGAGATTTGATCGTCGGTGTCCTCATACATGGTTCAATCTCATTACCGGCAAGTCTCTCTACTCGTTCCGTAATGCATCATCCCGCAACTAACTCATTAGCCATATTGGTTGCAAGGCTTGTAGTGATGTGCATTACCGAGAGGGCCCAGAGATACCTCTCTGATACTCGGAGTGACAAATCCTAATCTTGATCTATGCTAACCCAACAAACACCTTCGGAGACACCTGTAGAGCATCTTTATAATCACCCAGTTATGTTGTGACGTTTGATAGCACTTTATAGTCCAAATGTACATGCTATAAAGAAAAGAATATGAGATGACATGTTAGGCAGCATTCCACATCAAAAATTCTATTTTTATCCTTTACCTACTCGAGGACGAGCAGGAATTAAGCTTGGGGATGCTGATACGTCTCCAACGTATCTACAATTTTTTATTGTTCCATGATGTTATATTATCATTCTTGGATGCTTTATAATCATTTTATATCATTTTTGGGACTAACCTATTGACCCATTGCCCAGTGCCAGTTGTTATTTTTTTGCTTGTTTTTTACATCGCAGGAAATCAATATCAAACAGAGTCCAAACACCGCAAAACTTTTTGGAGATTTTTTATGGACCAGAACACCCAGGATGGGCCAGAGAAGCACCTAGGGGTGCCCCGAGGGGGGCAC
The DNA here is from genome assembly GCF_003073215.2 of Triticum urartu. Taxonomy (NCBI): domain Eukaryota; kingdom Viridiplantae; phylum Streptophyta; class Magnoliopsida; order Poales; family Poaceae; genus Triticum; species Triticum urartu. The sequence goes on along the minus strand of NC_053024.1, from coordinate 187,109,819 downwards.
AACCCACTAGGGCGCGCATGGGGGCCCAGGTGCGCCCAGGTGGGTTGTGCCCACCTCGGTGGCCTCCCGCACCCCCTCTTTACCCTATAAATTCCCAAAAATTCCAGAAACCCTCAGGGTTAACCTAGGTCAGAAGTTCCACCGCCACAAGGCTCTGTAGCCACCGAAAACCAATCTAGACCCCGTTCCGGCACCTGCTGGAGGGGGGAATCATCTCTGGTAGTGGCATTTGGACTACATTTGATATTGATTCACATTCGACCTTCGGTCTCAGTGTTCCGAGGTCATATTTGCATATGCTAGGCTCGTCAAGTTTAACCCGAGTATTCTGCATGTGCAAAACTGGCTTGCACGCTTGTATGTGAACGTAGAGCCTATCACACCCGATCATCACGTGGTGTCTCAGCACGAAGAACTTTTGCAACGGTGCATACTCAGGGAGAACACTTATACTTTGAAATTTAGTTAAGGGATCATCTTATAATGCTACCACCGTACTAAGCAAAATAAGATGCATAAAAGATAAACATCACATGCAATCAAAAGATGTGACATGATATGGCTATCATCATCTTGTGCCTTTGATCTCCATCTCCAAAGCACCGTCATGATCTCCATCGTCACCGGCTTGACACCTTGATCTCCATCGTAGCGTCGTTATCGTCTCGCCAACTATTGCTTCTACAACTATCGCTACCTCATAGTGATAAAGTAAAGCAATTACATGGTGATTGCATTTCATACAATAAAGCGACAACCATAAGGCTCCTGCCAGTTGCCGATAACTTTTACAAAACATGAGCATCTCATACAATAACTTATATCACATCATGTCTTGACCATATCACATCACAACATGCCCTGCAAAAGCAAGTTAGACGTCCTCTACTTTGATGTTGCAAGTTTTACGTGGCTGCTATCGGCTTCTAGCAAGAACCGTTCTTACCTACGCATCAAAACCACAACGATTTTTCATCAAGTGTGTCATTTTAACCTTCAACAAGGACCGGCCGTAGTAAAATTTGATTCAACTAAAGTTGGAGAAACAGACACCCGTCAGCCACCTTTATGCAAAACAAGTGGCATGTCTGTCAGTGGAACTGGTCTCATGAACATGGTCATGTAAGGTTGGTCCAGGCCGCTTCATGCTACAATACCGCCGAATCAAAATAAGACGTTGGTGGTAAGCAATGTGACTATTATCACCCACAACTCTTTGTGTTCTACTCGTGCATATCATCTACGCATAGACCTGGCTCGGATGCCACTGTTGGGGAACGTAGTATTTTAAAAAAAATCATGTGATCACGCAAGATCTATCTAGTAGATGCATGGCAACAAGAGGGGGGAGTGTGTCTACGTACCCTCGTAGACCGAAAGCAGAAGCGTTTTGTAACGCGGTTGATGTAGTCGAACGTCTTCGCGATCCAACCGATCCAAGTACCGAACATACGGCACATCCGCGATCTGCACACATTCAGCTCGGTGATGTCCCTTGAACTCTTGATCCAGTTGAGGCCGAGGGAAAGTTTCATCAGCAGGACGGCGTGGTGACGGTGATGATGAAGTTACCAACGCAGGGCTTCGCCTAAGGACTACGACAATATGACCGAGGTGTAAAATTGTGGAGGGGGGCACCGCACACGGCTAAAGATCAACTTGTGTGTCTTTAGGGTGCCCCCTGCATCCATATATAAAGGAGGGAGAGGGAGAGGCAGCCGGCCCTAGGGGGCACGCCAAGGTGTGGAGTCCTACTAGGACTCCCTAGTCCTAGTAGGATTCCACCTCCCATACGGAGTAGGAAAGGGGGAACGGAGAAGGAGAAGGAAAGGGTGGCTAGCCCCCTTCTCCTAGTCCTAATCGGCCTCCTGCCCAAGGGGGTGCACCAGCCCCTTGTGGGATGGTGTGCTTCCCTCTTATGTCCCATAAGGCCCATAACTTCTTCCGGGGGGTTCCGGTACTCCGGAAAAATGCCCGAACCACTCGGAACCATTCTGATGTCCAAATGCAACCTTCCAATATATGAATCTTTACCTCTTGACCATTTAGAGACTCCTCGTCATGTATGTGATCTCATCCGGGACTCCAAACAAACTTCAGTTCATCAATTCACATAACTCATAATACAATTCATCATCGAACGTTAAGCATGCGGACCCTACGGGTTCAAGAACTATGTAGACATGATCGAGACACTTCTCCGGTCAATAACCAATAGTGGAACCCGGATGCTCATATTGGCTCCTACATAGTCTACGAAGATCTTTATCGGTCAAACCGCATAACAACATACGTTGTTCCCTTTGTCATAAGTATGTTACTTGCCCAATATTCGATCGTCGGTATCATCATACCTAGTTCAATCTTGTTACCGGCAAGTCTCTTTACTCATTCCGTAATGCATCATCCCATGACTAAATCATTAGTCGCATTGCTTGCAAGGCTCATAGTGATGTGCATTACTGAGAGGGCCCAGAGATACCTCTCTGATACACGGAGTGACAAATCCTAATCTTGATCTATGCCAACTCAACAAACACCATCGGAGACACCTGTAGAGCATCTTTATAATCACCCAGTTACGTTGTGAGGTTTGATAGCACACAAGGTGTTCCTCTGGTATTCGGGAGTTGCATAATCTCATAGTCCGAGGAACATGTATAAGTCATGAAGAAAGCAATAGCAATAAAATAAATGATCATAGTGCTAAGCTAACGGATGGGTCTTGTCCATCACATCATTCTATAATGATGTGATCCTGTCCATCAAATGACAACACATGTTTATGGCTGGGAAACTTAACCATCTTTGATTAATGAGCTAGTCAAGTAGAGGCATACTAGGGACACTTTGTTTGTCTATGTATTCACACATGTACTAAGTTTCCGGTTAATACAATTCTAGCATGAATAATAAACATTTATCATGATATAATGATATATAAATAAAAACTTTATTATTGACTCTAGGGCATATTTCCTTCACCTCTTTGGGGAAATACCGAAGTAGCTTCAAGTGACATCAAGGGCACCCGTGGATACAGTTAGCCATGGAAAGTGAAAGTATGGTTGAAAAAGGAATAAACTTTATTTTCTGTTTGGGAACCGCCTATGATGTATCTATCATGGAAAGTGTTGGGAGCTCTAAGTCGTTTTTGTTGGTGGGAAAAGTATGCCTCTCAAAATGTTTTTATCTCTCAATTTTTGCTTTGAGCTCTGGCACCTCTACAAATCCCTACTTCCCTCCGCGAAGGGCCTTTATTTTACTTTATGCAAAAAAAATTGAGTCTCCATCTTCTCTTATAAAGCACCAACTATGGGGCACTATTATTGTACTTGAGCATTGGGTGTAGCTAATATGCGAGTGTGTTTCATGAATGGATCAATGATTGAGCATGATGGGCTTGGGATAACTTATTTTAGCATTGATATTTTGAAAGACATTGTTGCTTGTTGATATGCTTGAGTATTTAAGTCCTCATGTCAAAACTAGACTATTGCTTTGAACCATATAAAGTTCCAAATGTCCATGCTACAAAGAAAAGAATATGAGATGACATGATAGGCAGCATTCGACATCAAAAATTTTGTTTTTATCATTTACCTACTCGAGGACAAGCAGGAATTAAGCTTGGGGATGCTGATACGTCTCCAACGTATCTATAATTTTTGATTATTCCATGCTATTATATTATCATTCTTGCATGTTTTATAATCATTTTATAGTTATTTTATATCTTTTTTGGTACTAAACTATTGACATAGTGCCAAGTGCCAGTTGCTGTTTTTTCTTGTTTTTTACATCGCAGGAAATCGATATCAAATGGAGTCCAAACACCGTGAAACTTTTTGTGGATTTTTATGGACCAGAAGTCCACTAGTGGGCCAGAGAAGCACCCGGGGGTGCCCCGAGGGGGTGCCCAGGTGGGTTGTGCCCACCTCGGTGGCCTCCCACACCCGCTATTTGCCCTATAAAATCCCAAATATTCCAAAAACCCTCAGTGTTAACCTAGATCAGAAATCCTGCCGCCGCAGGCCTCTGCAGCCACGAAAAGCCAATCTAGACCCTGTTCCAGCACTCTGCCGGAGGGGGAAATCATCACCGGTGGCCATCTTCATCATCACGACAGCCACCACAATGAGGAGGGAGTAGTCCACCCTCGGGGCTAAGGGTTTGTACCAGTATCTATGTGTTTAATCTCTCTCTCTCTCTCATGTTCTTGAGATGGCAAGATTTTGATGTATCACGGGCTTTGTTAATATAGTCGGATCATATGGTGTTTTCCCCTCTCTAACTTGTTGTGAATTGAGTTTTCCGTTTGAGATTTCATTTTATCGGATTGAATACTTTTATGGATTTGAGAGCACTTGATATATGTCTTGCATATGAATACCCGTGGTGACAATGGGGTGTTCTATTGATTCACTTGATATATGTTTTGGCACTCAACTCGCGGATTCCCGAGGTGACATTGGGGTAATCTATGCATAGGGGTTGATGCATGTTCTCGTCTTTTGTTTCTCCGGTAGAAATCTTGGGGCACTCTTTGAGGTTCTTTGTGTTGGATTGAGTATTATAAATCTAAATTTGCTATGGTGTTATTTTAGTACGAACTCTTGATAGATCGATTGGAAAGAATAACTTAGTGTTATTTTAGTATGAACTCTTGATAGATCGATCGGAAAGAATAACTTGGTGTTATTTTAGTACGAACTCTTGGCTAGATCGATCGGAAAGAATAGCTACAAACAATTTCTTCTTATGTTCTCCACTAGATAGGAACTTTGGAGTGATTCTTCATCGCACGTTGAGGGATGGTTATATGATCCAATTATATTAGCACTGTTGAGAGATTGCACTAGCGAAAATACGGACCCTAGGCCTCATTTTCAAGCATTGCAATACCGTTTTTGTGCCCGTTTACTATTTACTACCTTGCTGTTTTTATTTATTCAGATTATAAAAATATATTTCTAACATCCATATTACACTTTGATCACCATCTCTTCGCCGAACTAGTGCACCTGTACAATTTTCCATTGTATTAGGTGCGCTGGGGACACATGAGATTTCTTGTATTTGGTTGTAGGGTTGTTTGAGAGAGACCACCTTCATCCTACGCCTCTCACAGATTGATAAACCTTAGGTCATCCACTTGAGGGAAAATTGCTACTGTCCTACAAAACTCTGCGCTTGGAGGCCCAACACGAGTCTACAAGAATGGAGTTGCGTAGTAGACATCAGACGGGAGTAGTTGTCGCGATTTATCTCCGGTCTTGTGGGTCCCGAGGGGGCCTTGTCGTTGTAGAAGCGCCCTCCTCCTGAGGTGAGCCCTCCAGGGGCTTGCGAGGTTTCAGCCCTCTTGAGGAGCCTGCCGGCCCGCCCAAGAGAGCCTCGCGAGGAGCCATTTTCCGGATTATGGCAAGGTGTGCATGTGGTGGTCCTAAGGCGGTTGCATCCTTGACCCCCGGGGGGCCTGGCGTCGCCTAGGCTAGACCGAGCGTACTCGACGCACGCATACCACGCCCAGCCCCCGCTCACGGGGCGCTCGCAAGGGGTGGAAGGTGCGAGCCTCACTCTTAAACACGAAGCCAGAAAGCAAGAAATCGCCACGAGCCAAGAAAACTCCCCCCATTTTTGATAAACGCAAGAAACTCCAAATCTCATTCCAAAAGACGGCAAGTTGGGTTATAGGAAGAGGGCAAATGAAAACAGCCGCGTCCGGCGCCTAGCTAGTCTTCTTGTGTTCTCACCAGCGTGGAGCCAAGTGCTTCCACTGGGCGTGGGCATAGTCATTGGGGGACAGTGTCGACGGCCAGCGCGTAGCGTGGTGCTTCCACTTGGACGTGGGTGGGATCCCCCGTGAGGCCCAAGGGCGACACTCAGGAGACTCTGGGGCGTGTACATCCCCACTCATTATTACGTGAGAGTGTCACGAGCAGAGACCTTCACAGGCACGGGGCCTTGCTTCATGGCGCCTGACGAGGGCCCCGCCCCGCGCCTCCCCCGACCACCGTTGGGGCGTTCGGAAACCAGGACGATACCAAGAGGCAAGGGGGACACTGGCGGTGCCCTCGGCGACCGCAGGCCCTCCGCCCGGGGGAAGGGCTCGCCAGCGCCTTCCCTGGCAGAGGACCTACCTCCATGCGGCGCCTTGCTCCATGTGGCGCGGGGGAGGCCCTGTCTCCGGGCTCCCCCCGCGCAGCCCCCAGTGCACCCCGCCCACCGGCAACGGGGCCATTGCCCTGGGGTCCCTGGCTGCCGCCATGGCTTGGTTCACCTGCGGTCCATGGTTAGCGTAATCTTGCTCCTGAGATATTGGTTGTACCTAGTGGTTGTTATCGTTAAAGATGTCGGTGAAGCTCCGGGGCGGCTCGTGGAGAGCCTCGGCTTCGTGTACCCCAGACACACAACCCAGCGAGGGGAACTGGCCGAGGCATTCTCCTGGCGTGTACTGCAGGTCCACCATGGGGGGCACGTACGCGTCTGAGATTGCCGCGCCAGGGTCGCCGCATGGCCATCCCGTGTCGTTGGCCACCAGGCCAAGCGCCAAGTTGTGACAGGCATAGGATGGCGCCCCGGAGCGGCCACAAGAGGGTCCGTCCGAGCTTGCCTCGCCCAGGGGTGGCACACTTGGGTAGGATGAGCGACGCTGCAGGTCAGGTTGGCGATGTCGGGCTCCCCAGGCGCCCCAAGGAGGGGCGCACGGACGTGATGACAGCGGGCACGCGCCCCCGGTGTCATTTGTGACATAGGCAGGGTGCAGAAGGGTGCCGCGCCCCTACAAGCGGCATCAAGCAGCTCAGCGACCTGCTTCAGCAGGGCATTATGACCGCCTTCCGCCAACCTACATCACAACAGCTCTCGCGCCACGATGAGCGCGGCTCGCATGTTCGCCTGCTCCTAGCGAGTGTGCGGTGCCATTGCCGCGATGTACCTCGAAGATCTCATGGTGGCATGAGTACGACATGGTGCGAGGGCGGGCGGCGGCGGCCCACGCCGCCCGCGGTCAATGATGTTGGGTGGCGCGCGGGCTGCAAGGAGCGCGGAGTGGAGATCCTCTTGGGCGGGCAACACTGCTCGGGCAGGCCGAGCAACCAAGCTCTCAACATGAGCCCTCAGAGCGTCAGCAATGAGAACGACGGGGTGGTGGCGGATCGACTGGAAGACGAGGGGCTCTGATGCACCCCTACATGCGTGCCAAATGTTGAATTTCGGGTTCCGCGGACCCTTGAGAGGTTCGAACTCTAGGGTGTGTGCGAAGAACTCAACCTCCCAAGGCTGCCTACTCGTTAATCTTACGGCCTAGCTCAACGAACTGGAAGGAAATGGGACATGGCAGTTTACCCAGGTTCTGGCCACCTTGTGGTGTAAAACCCTACTCCTGCTTTGTGGTGGATTGGCCTCGAGGGGGTGAGGATGAACTAGTACAGTGGGAGAACAACCTCGAGAGGTGGCGTGTTCTTGTGCTCGAGTGAGCTGGTGAGGATGGAATGGATCCGATCTGGTCCCTCTCGTCCCCCTCTATGGTGGTGGCTAAGTCATATTTATAGTGGCCTTGGTCCTCTTCCCAAAATGAAGGCAGGAAGGGATCTCACAATGGCCAAATTCGAAGGGGGGCAACCAGTACATGTTATCCTAACAAAAGTAGTCTTCGCCTGCAAAGCTCCTGGTCGTGACACCGCGGTGGGCTCGGCGATGACCTCCGTCATGTCGTCCTGGCGGTCTTGGTCTTGTTGCACAAGAATGGAAACCTTTGGCTGATTCCTCGGGACTCCGCGCTTGTGCTTGCCTCCTTAGGACCGAAGAGGAAATTGTCGTCCTGCACCCGCTGGCGGCTGCTTGGCCTTGGTCGTCATGGCTCACGTCATCCGAACCTCGCGAGGTGAGGCTTGCATAGATATATCCACTCCTCAGGAGCCTGCCTATGGAGGCCGCTCCTTCTGGAGGTCTCGGTGTCGTATGCCTCACGAGGCTTGGCCCCTCGCGAGGGTCTTGAGTTGTTGATACTGAAGGTGGGCAGTACTAGACCGTCTATGGAGCCACGCTGTGGGCCGCAGGCAGGCAAGTCTGGGTACCCCCTGAGGGAGTCCTGGATTAGGGGGTCTCCGAACAGCCGGACTATATCCTTTGGCTGGACTGTTGGACTATGAAGATACAAGATTGAAGACTTCGTCCCATGTCCGGATAGGACTCTACTTGGTGTGGAAGGCAAGCTAGGCAATACGGATATGGATATCTCCCCCTTTGTAACCGACCTTGTGTAACCCTAACCCTCTCTGGTGTCTATATAAACCGGAGGGTTTTAGTCCGTAGGACAACATACAATCATACCATAGGCTAGCTTATAGGGTTTAGCCTCCCCGATCTCGTGGTAGATCAACTCTTGTAATACGCATATCATCAAGAATAAATCGAGCATGACGTAGGGTTTTACCTCCATCAAGAGGACCCGAACCTAGGTAAAACATCGTATCCCCTGCCTCCTGTTACCATTCGCCTTAGACGCACAGTTCGGGACCCCCTACCCGAGATCCGCAGCTTTTGACACCAACATTGGTGCTTTCATTGAGAGTTCCTCTGTGTCGTCGCCGTTAGGCCTGATGGCTCCTACGATCATCGATAGCGATGCAGTCTAGGGTGAGACTTTTCTCCCCGGGTAGATCTTTCTGTTCGGCGGCTTCGCACTGCGGGCCAACTCGCTTGGCCATCTGGAGCAGATCGAAAGTTACGCCCCTGGCCACCAGGTCAAGTTTGGAAGCTTAAATTACACGGCTGATGCCCGCGGAGACTTAATCTTTGACGGATTCGAGCCCCGGCCTTGTGCGCCACGCGGTCACGATGGGTACAATTTAGCTCAGCCATCGGACCGTATTCAGGAGATCGCACTGGTAGCCGCTCTGAGCCTCAATTCGGAGCTAGTTGTGCCATCCATGGACGGAGGGATAGACCCCGCCACGGAGGCCTTATCCTCAGTGGCGATCGAGCCGAACATCGACCTTACCCTGCACGAGAGCCGTGTTGTCAAATTGCCGGATCCTTCTTCGGGCACGGACTCCGAACCACCTGCGCCCGTTCCTAGCGAATCCGATTGGGCGCCGATCATGGAGTTTACCTCTGCGGATGTTTTTCAGCACTCTCCCTTTGGCGACATACTGAACTCATTAAGGTCTCTCTCCTTGTCAGGAGAGTCCTGGCCGAACTTTTTGGGGAACGTAGTAATTTCAAAAAAATTCCTACGCACACGCAAGATCATGGTGATGCATAGAAACGAGAGGGGAGAGTGTGATCTACGTACCCTTGTAGACCGACAGCGGAAGCGTTAGTACAACGCGGTTGATGTAGTCGTACGTCTTCACGACCCGACCGATCAAGCACCGAAACTACGGCACCTCCGAGTTCTAGCACACGTTCAGCTCGATGACGATCCCCGGACTCCGATCCAGCAAAGTGTCGGGGAAGAGTTCCGTTAGCACGACGGCGTGGTGACCACCTTGATGTTCTACCGTCGCAGGGCTTCGCCTAAGCACCGCTACAATATTATCGAGGATTATGGTGGAAGGGGGCACCGCACACGGCTAAGAATATGATCACGTGGATCAACTTGTGTGTCTAGGGATGCCCCCTGCCCCCGTATATAAAGGAGCAAGGGGAGGAGGCCGGCCGGCCCTATAGGCGCGCCAAGGAGGAGTCCTCCTCCTAGTAGGAGTAGGACTCCTACTAGGAGGGGGAAGGAAGTGGGGAGGGAGAAGGAAAGGGGGGCGCCGCCCCCCTCTCCTAGTCCAATTCGAACCAGGGGGAGGAGGCGCGCGGCCCACCCTTGCTGCCCCTCTCTCTCTCCACTAAGGCCCATATGGCCCATTACTTCTCCCGGTAGGGTTCCGGTAACCCTCCGGCTCTCCGGTTTTCTCCGAAATCACCCGGAACACTTCCGGTGTCCGAATATAGCCGTCCAATATATCAATCTTTATGTCTCGACCATTTCGAGACTCCTCGTTATGTCCGTGATCACATCCGGGACTCCGAACTAACTTCGGTACATCAAAACTCATAAACTCATAATATATCTGTCATCGAAACCTTAAGCGTGCGGACCCTACGGGTTCGAGAACAATGTAGACATGACCGAGACACGTCTCCGGTCAATAACCAATAGCGGAACCTGGATGCTCATATTGGCTCCTACATATTCTACGAAGATCTTTATCGTTCAGACCGCATAACAACATACGTTGTTCCCTTTGTCATCGGTATATTACTTGCCCGAGATTCGATCGTCGGTATCTTAATACCTAGTTCAATCTCGTTACCGGCAAGTATCTTTACTCGTTTCATAATACATCATCTCGCAACTAACTCATTAGTTGCAATTCTTGCAAGGCTTATGTGATGTGCATTACCGAGAGGGCCCAGAGATACCTCTCCGACAATCGAAGTGACAAATCCTAATCTCAAAATACGCCAACCCAACATTTACCTTTGGAGACACCTGTAGAGCTCCTTTATAATCACCCAGTTACGTTGTGACGTTTGGTAGCACACAAAGTGTTCCTCCGGCAAATGGGAGTTGCATAATCTCATAGTCATAGGAACATGTATAAGTCATGAAGAAAGCAATAGCAACATACTAAACGATCGGGTGCTAAAGCTAATGGAATGGGTCAAGTCAATCACATCATTCTCCTAATAATGTGATCCCGTTAATCAAATGACAACAAATGTCTATGGTTAGGAAACATAACCATCTTTGATTAATGAGCTAGTCAAGTAGAGGCATACTAGTGACGTTTTGGTTTGTCTATGTATTCACACAAGTATTATGTTTCTGGATAATACAATTCTAGCATGAATAATAAAAATTTATCATGATATAAGGAAATAAAATAATAACATTATTATTGCCTCTAGGGCATATTTCCTTCAGTCTCCCACTTGCACTAGAGTCAATAATGTAGATTATACAGTAATGATTCTAACACCCATGGAGCTTTGGTGCTGATCATGTTTTTCTCGTGGAAGAGACTTAGTCAATGGGTCTGCAACATTCGGATCCGTATGTATCTTGCAAATCTCTATATCTCCCACCTGGACTAGATCCCGGATGGAATTGAAGCGTCTCTTGATGTGCTTGGTTCTCTTGTGAAATCTGGATTCCTTTGCCAAGGCAATTGCACCAGTATTGTCACAAAAGATTTTCATTGGACCCGATGCACTAGGTATAACACTTAGATCAGATATGAACTCCTTCATCCAGACTCCTTCGTTTGCTGCTTCCGAAGCAGCTATGTACTCTGCTTTACATGTAGATCCCGCCACAACGCTTTGTTTAGAACTGCACCAACTGACAGCTCCACCGTTTAATGTAAACACGTATCCGGTTTGCGATTTAGAATCGTCCGGATCAGTGTCAAAGCTTGCATCAACGTAACCATTTACGATGAGCTCTTTGTCACCTCTATATATGAGAAACATATCCTTAGTCCTTTTCAAGTATTTCAGGATGTTCTTGACCGCTGTCCAGTGATCCACTCCTGTATTACTTTGGTACCTCCCTGCTAGACTTATAGCAAGACACACATCAGGTCTAGTACACAGCATTGCATACATGATAGAGCCTATGGCTGAAGCATAGGGAACATCTTTCATTTTCTCTCTATCTTCTGCATTGGTCGGGCATTGAGTCTTACTCAATTTCACACCTTGTAACACAGGCAAGAATCCTTTCTTTGCTTGATCCATTTTGAACTTTTTCAAAACTTTGTCAAGGTATGTGCTTTGTGAAAGTCCAATTAAGCGTCTTGATCTGTCTCTATAGATCTTAATGCCCAATATGTAAGCAGCTTCACCGAGGTCTATCATTGAAAAACTCTTATTCAAGTATCCCTTTATGCTATCCAGAAATTCTATATCATTTTCGATTAGTAATATGTCATCTACATATAATATCAGAAATGCTACAGAGCTCCCACTCACTTTCTTGTAAATACAGGCTTCTCCAAAAGTCTGTACAAAACCAAATGCTTTGATCACACTATCAAAGCGTTTATTCCAACTCCGAGAGGCTTGCACCAGTCCATAAATGGATCGCTGGAGCTTGCACACTTTGTTAGCTCCCTTTGGATCGACAAAACCTTCCAGCTGCATCATATACAACTCTTCTTGCAGAAATCCATTCAGGAATGCAGTTTTGACATCCATCTGCCAAATTTCATAATCACAAAATGCAGCAATTGCTAACATGATTCGGACAGACTTAAGCATCACTACGGATGAGAAGGTCTCATCGTAGTCAATCCCTTGAACTTGTCGAAAACCTTTTGCGACAAGTCGAGCTTTATAGACTGTAACATTACCGTCAGCGTTAGTCTTCTTTTCAAAGATCCATTTATTCTCAATTGCTTGCCGATCATTGGGCAAGTCAACCAAAGTCCATACTATGTTCTTATACATGGATCCCATCTCAGATTTCATGGCTTCAAGCCATTTTGCGGAATCTGGGCTCACCATCGCTTCTCCATAGTTCGTAGGTTCATCATGATCTAGTAGCATGACTTCCAGAACTGGATTACCGTACCACTCTGGTGCGAATCTTACTCTGGTTGATCTACGAGGTTCAGTAGTATCGTGTTCTGAATTTTCATGATCATCATCATTAGCTTCCTCACTAATTGGTTTAGGTGTCACAGAAACTGGTTTCTGTGATGTACTACTTTCCAATAAGGGAGCAGGTACAGTTACCTCATCAAGTTCTACTTTCCTCCCACTCACTTCTTTCGAGAGAAACTCCTTCTCTAGAAAGTTTCCGAATTTAGCAACAAAGGTTTTTCCTTCGGATCTGTGATAGAAGGTGTATACAATAGTTTCCTTTGGATATCCTATGAAGACACATTTCTCTGATTTGGGTTCGAGCTTATCAGGTTGAAATTTTTTCACATAAGCATCGCAACCCCAAACTTTCAGAAACGACAACTTTGGTTTCTTGCCAAACCACAGTTCATAAGGCGTCGTCTCAACGGATTTTGATGGTGCCCTATTTAACGTGAATGCGGCCGTCTCTAGAGCATAACCCCAAAACGATAGCGGTAAATCAGTAAGAGACATCATAGATTGCACCATGTCTAGTAAAGTACGATTACGACGTTCGGACACACCATTACGCTGTGGTGTTCCGGGTGGCGTGAGTTGCGAAACTATTCCGCATTGTTTCAAATGTACACCAAACTCGTAACTCAAATATTCTCCTCCACAATCAGATCGTAGGAATTTTATTTTCTTGTTATGATGATTTTCAACTTCACTCTGAAATTCTTTGAACTTTTCAAATGTTTCAGACTTAAGTTTCATTAAGTAGATATACCCATATCTGCTTAAGTCATCTGTGAAGGTGAGAAAATAACGATATCCGCCACGAGCCTCAACATTCATCGGACCACATACATCTGTATGTATGATTTCCAACAAATCTGTTGCTCTCTCCATAGTACCGGAGAACGGTGTTTTTGTCATCTTACCCATAAGGCACGGTTCGCAAGTACCAAGTGATTCATAATCAAGTGGTTCCAAAAGCCCACCAGTATGGAGTTTCTTCATGCGCTTTACACCGATATGACCCAAATGGCAGTGCCACAAATAAGTTGCACTATCATTATCAACTCTGCATCTTTTGGCTTCAACATTATGAATATGTGTGTCATTACTATCGAGATTTAATAAGAATAGACCACTCTTTAAGGGTGCATGACCATAAAAGATATTACTCATATAAATAGAACAACCACTATTCTCTGATTTAAATGAATAACCGTCTCGCATCAAACAAGATCTAGATATAATGTTCATGCTTAACGCTGGCACCAAATAACAATTATTTAGGTCTAATACTAATCCCGAAGGTAGATGTAGAGGTAGCGTGCCGACCGCGATCACATCGACTTCGGAACCATTTCCCACGCGCATCGTCACCTCGTCCTTAGCCAATCTTCGCTTAATCCGTAGTCCCTGTTTCGAGTTGCAAATGTTAGCAACAGAACCAGTATCAAATACCCAGGTGCTACTGCGAGCATTAGTAAGGTACACATCAATAACATGTATATCACATATACCTTTGTTCACCTTGCCATCCTTCTTATCCGCCAAATACTTGGGGCAGTTCCGCTTCTAGTGACCAGTCTGCTTGCAGTAGAAGCACTCAGTTTCAGGGTTAGGTCCAGGTTTGGGTTTCTTCTCTTGAGTAGCAACTTGCTTGCTATTCTTTTTGAAGTACCCCTTCTTCTTCCCTTTGCCCTTTTTCTTGAAACTAGTGGTCTTGTTGACCATCAACACTTGATGCTCCTTCTTGATTTCTACCTCTGCAGCTTTCAGCATTGCGAAGAGCTCGGGAATAGTCTTATTCACCCCTTGCATATTATAGTTCATCACGAAGCTCTTGTAGCTTGGTGGCAGTGATTGGAGAATTCTGTCAATGACGCAATCATCTGGAAGATTAACTCCCAATTGAATCAAGTGATTATTATACCCAGACATTTTGAGTATATGCTCACTGACAGAACTGTTCTCCTCCATCTTGCAGCTATAGAACTTATTGGAGGCTTCATATCTCTCAATCCGGGCATTTGCTTGAAATATTAACTTCAACTCCTGGAACATCTCATATGCTCCATGACGTTCAAAACATCGTTGAAGTCCCGATTCTAAGCCGTAAAGCATGGCACACTGAACTATCGAGTAATCATCAGCTTTGCTCTGCCAGACGTTCATAACATCTGGTGTTGCTCCAGCAGCAGGGCTGGCACCCAGCGGTGCTTCCAGGATGTAATTCTTCTGTGCAGCAATGAGGATAATCCTCAAGTTACGGACCCAGTCCGTGTAATTGCTACCATCATCTTTCAACTTTGCTTTCTCAAGGAACGCATTAAAATTCAACGAAACAACGGCATGGGCCATCTATCTATAATCAAACATAAACAAGCAACATACTATCAGGTACTAAGTTCATGATAAATTTAGGTTCAATTAATCATATTACTAAAGAACTCCCACTTAGATAGACATCCCTCTAATCCTCTAAGTGATTACGTGATCCAAATCAACTAAACCATGTCCGATCATCACGTGAGATGGAGTAGTTTCATTGGTGAACATCACTATGTTGATCATATCTACTATATGATTCACACTCGACCTTTCGGTCTCCGTGTTCCGAGGCCATATCTGTATATGCTTGGCTCGTCAAGTGTAACCTGAGTATTCTGCGTGTGCAACTGTTTTGCACCCGTTGTATTTGAACGTAGAGCCTATCACACCCGATCATCACGTGGTGTCTCAGCACGAAGAACTTTCGCAATGGTGCATACTCAGGGAGAACACTTCTTGATAATTAGTGAGAGATCATCTTAAAATGCTACCGTCAATCAAAGCAAGATAAGATGCATAAAAGATAAACATCACATGCAATCAATATAAGTGATATGATATGGCCATCATCATCTTCTGCTTGTGATCTTCATCTTCGAAGCACCGTCGTGATCACCATTGTCACCGCCGCGACACCTTGATCACCATCGTAGCATCGTTGTCGTCTTGCCAATCTTATGCTTCCATGACTATCGCTACCGCTTAGTGATAAAGTAAAGCATTACAGCGCAATTGCATTGCATACAATAAAGTGACAACCATATGGCTCCTGCCAGTTGCCGATAACTTGGTTACAAAACATGATCATCTCATACAATAAAATTTAGCATCATGTTTTGACCATATCACATCACAACATGCCCTACAAAAACAAGTTAGACGTCCTCTACTTTGTTGTTGCAAGTTTTACGTGGCTGCTACGGGCTTAAGCAAGAACCAATCTTACCTACGCATCAAAACCACAACGATAGTTTGTCAAGTTGGTGCTGTTTTAACCTTCGCAAGGACCGGACGTAGCCACACTCGGTTCAACTAAAGTTGGAGAAACTGACACCCGCTAGCCACCTTTGTGCAAAGCACGTCGGGAGAACCGGTCTCGCGTAAGCGTACGCGTAATGTCGGTCCGGGCCGCTTCATCCAACAATACCGCCGAACCAAAGTATGACATGTTGGTAAGCAGTATGAATTATATTGCCCACAACTCACTTGTGTTCTACTCGTGCATATAACATCAACACATAAAACCTAGGCTCTGATACCACTTTTGGGGAACGTAGTAATTTCAAAAAAATTCCTGCGCACACGCAAGATCATGGTGATGCATAGCAACGAGAGGGGAGAGTGTGATCTACGTACCCTTGTAGACCGACAGTGGAAGCGTTAGTACAATGCGGTTAATGTAGTCGTACGTCTTCATGACCCGACCAATCAAGCACCGAAACTACGGCACCGCTGAGTTCTAGCACACGTTCAGCTCGATGACGATCCCCGGACTCCGATCCAGCAAAGTGTCGGGGAAGAGTCCCGTCAGCACGACGGCATGGTGACCAGCTTGCTGTTCTACCGTTGCAGGGCTTCCCCTAAGCACCGCTACAATATTATCGGGGATTATGGTGGAAGGGGGCACCACACACGGCTAAGAATATGATCACGTGGATCAACTTGTGTGTCTAGGGGTGCCCCCTGCCCCCGTATATAAAGGAGCAAGGGGAGGAGGCCGGCCGGCCCTATAGGCGCGCTAAGAAGGAGTCCTCCTCCTAGTAGGAGTAGGACTCCTACTAGGAGGGGAAGGAAGTGGGGAGGGAGAAGGAAAGGGGGCCGCCGCCCCCCCCCCTCTCCTAGTCCAATTCGGACCAGGGGGGGGGAGGCGCGCGGCCCACCCTTGCTGCCCCTCTCTCTCCTCTAAGGCCCATATGGCCCATAACTTCTCCCGGTATGGTTCCGCTAACCCTCCGGCTCTCTGGTTTTCTCCGAAATCACCCGGGAACACTTCCGGTGTCCGAATATAGCCGTCCAATATACCAATCTTTATGTCTTGACCATTTCGAGACTCCTCGTTATGTCCGTGATCACATCCGGGACTCCGAACTAACTTCAGTACATCAAAACTCATAAACTCATAATATATCTGTCATCGAAACCTTAAGCGTGTGGACCCTACGGGTTCGAGAACAATGTAGACATGACCGAGACACGTCTCCGGTCAATAACCAATAGCGGAACCTGGATGCTCATATTGGCTCCTACATATTCTACAAAGATCTTTATCGGCCAGACCGCATAACAACATACGTTGTTCCCTTTGTCATCGGTATATTACTTGCCCGAGATTCGATCGTCGGTATCTTAATACCTAGTTCAATCTCATTACCGGCAAGTCTCTTTACTCGTTTCATAATACATCATCTCGCAACTAACTCATTAGTTGCAATGCTTGCAAGGCTTATGTGATGTGCATTACCGAGAGGGCCCAGAGATACCTCTCCGACAATCGGAGTGACAAATCCTAATCTCGAAATACGCCAACCCAACATTTACCTTTGGAGACACCTGTAGAGCTCCTTTATAATCACCCAGTTACGTTGTGACGTTTGGTAGCACACAAAGTGTTCCTCCGGCAAACGGGAGTTGCATAATCTCATAGTCATAGGAACATGTATAAGTCATGAAGAAAGCAATAGCAACATACTAAACGATCGGGTGCTAAAGCTAATGGAATGGGTCATGTCAATCACATCATTCTCCTAATAATGTGATCCCGTTAATCAAATGACAACACATGTCTATGGTTAGAAACATAACCATCTTTGATTAATGAGCTAGTCAAGTAGAGGCATACTAGTGACGTTTTGGTTTGTCTATGTATTCACACAAGTATTATGTTTTCGGATAATACAATTCTAGCATGAATAATAAACATTTATCATGATATAAGGAAATAAAATAATAACATTATTATTGCCTCTAGGGCATATTTCCTTCAGAACTATGTCCGGCAGGATTGGGATGCGGATGACGAAGAAATTCGCCGCCCACCCACCACCCACTTAGTAGCCACTGTCGACGATTTAACCGACATGCTCGACTTCGACTCCGGAGACATCGACGGTATGGACGACGATGCAGGAGACGAATGGGAACCACTGCCCACAGGGCACCAGACGCCCACTTCATCACATGACGTATACATGGTGGACACACCAGAAGAAGACGACGACGAGGAACGGAAGGACGCAACGAAGGGTTGTCACCTCGAGAAGCAGTCAAAGCGGTGGCGTAAGGCGCTGCCCCAAATCCCGCCTCGGCAGAAACAACGATCATATAGACCCAGCGTTAGAGTAGGGTGAACCATCACCGGACCACGGCAACACAGAGAATCAAACCGAACAACCCGACTCTGTCAAAGATAATAGTCCGGACGACATCACACCGGACAGACACCCGGAGCAACAAAATGCCCATCAAAGGCTTGTTGCCACTGCGAGGAGTCTAAAAAAGCAGAAGCAAAGGCTCAAGGCTGCGCAAGACACACTCAGAATCAGATGGAGTAAAGTACTCAACACAGTAGCGAAGTACGACGGTAATCGCCCCACCAAGAGCTACGCGAAGCGGAAGTTGCTACCTGAATTCGATGAGGAGGCCTTAGATCCCCCGCAACCAAAAATTAAAACGGCCATCTGGCCGGATAGACGACCTCACGGCCAACATAGAGCGTCAAACAACGTCGCACATAAGCCAATACGCGATTCACGCGAGGGCTCGCATCAAAAGGACGACGCAACCAGATCCATCTATGGACCACGCAAGCGCGCTCCAGCATACGATGCAACACAACAAACATCCGAACAACGCGGTACACCCAGGTACATGGGTGCCGCACACCCCCTATGTTTCACCGATGAGGTGCTGAACCATGAATTTCCGGAGGGATTCAAACCCAATAAACATAGAGGCATACGACGGAACAACAGACCCTGGGGTCTGGATTGAGGACTATATCCTCCATATCCATATGGCTCGAGGAGATGATCTCCACGCCATTAAGTATTTACCCCTCAAACTCAAAGGGCCAGCTCGGCACTGGCTTAAAAGCCTCCCAGAAAGCTCCATTGGAAGCTGGGAAGAGCTCGAAGATGCTTTTCGAGCAAATTTTCAAGGGACTTATGTCCGACCTCCGGATGCGGACGATTTAAGTCATATAACTCAACAGCCCGGAGAGTCAGCCCGAAAGCTTTGGAATAGGTTTCTTACTAAAAAGAACCAAATAGTCAACTTTCCGGACGCCGAAGCCTTGGCAGCTTTTAAACACAGCGTCTGAGATGAATGGCTTGCCAGACACCTCAGCCAAGAAAAGCCGAGAGCAATGGCAGCATTAACAAGCCTCATGACCCGCTTTTGCGCGGGCGAGGACAACTGGCTAGCCCGATGCAGCACCAGCGACCCAAGTACATCCGAAGTTAGATATGGAAACGGGAAATCACGACACAACAAAAATAATAAGCACCGGAATAAAGAAGAGAACCCAAAGAGCACGGCGTTAAACGCCGGATTCAGAAGCTCTCGGCCAGGTCAGCAAAAGCCGCCCTCTAAAGGTGCCAGAGATGAACTGTCCAGCCTAAACAAAATTCTGGACCAAATATGTCAGATCCATAGCACCCCCGATAAACCTGCAAATCATACCCACAGAGAATGTTGGGTCTTCAAGCAGTCCGGCAAGCTCAATGCCGAACATAAGGGGCAGGATACACCAAGCGAAGACGAAGATGAGCCTCGCAAGCAAAGCACTGGGGAATAGAAGAAATTTCCACTAGAAGTCAAAACAGTAAATGTGTTACACGTGATAAAGGGGAGAAACAAAGCGGCACTCCCAGATAAATACGCCCAAGGGCCTATCACCGCGGAGTTCTGCCACTGGCCGTCTCAACCGATCACCTTCGACCATCAGGATTACTCGGCAAGCATCCGGCGCGCAGGATGGGCTGCCTTTGTATTAGATCCAATAATTGACGGATACCACTTCACACGAGTCCTGATGGACGGTGGCAGCAGTCTAAACCTGATATATCAGGACACAATCCGCAAAATGGGGATAGACCCAACGAAAATTTGCCACAGCAATACTACCTTTAAAGGAGTAACGCCAGGCCCAGGGGCTCATTGCACGGGCTCCCTGCTACTAGAGGTTATATTCGGCTTCCCCGATAACTTCCATAGCGAAAATTTAACCTTCCACGTTGCTCCGTTCCAAAGTGGCTATCAAGCACTACTTGGACGCGAAGCTTTCGCTCGCTTTAATGCAATACGCATTACGCTTCCCTCACGCTTAAGATGCCCGGTCCATGTGGCATCATTACAGTAAATGGAAATATTGAGCGAACCCTGCGCACCGAAGAGAGTGCGGCTGCCTCACACTAAAACGGCCTCACCAACTAAAGCATTCGATAGGTCGTCAAGACTACGGACACGGTTAGACGAGTCTGACGCAGCTATATGTAATTCATACAGGTTTGATGGCCACACCACTATTACAAATACAAGGGGCTCAACGCACGCAGACAAGTGGCAATTTTTACTCATCTTGAATTATACATGGTTTCTTTAAACCTACCTTTTTGCACGACAACTTTTCACCTTAGTTCCTCTCTTTTACAGATGACCATCGTGCTACACCCGTCCAGGATACGGCACAACGGAGACACAGGCGCAGACGTGCAGCAGGGACCCATTCCAAGGATTCTTTCTAGATTAAGACCCTGCGTCAACCTTTTTTACTGTCTCTTGTTGATACACATCCTCGGATTCTTAGTAAAATTGAGAAGGATGCTGACGTCTTGGCATGTGGCCACGTCAGAATAATGCATGTACCTGGACACTAGGGGCTTCTTACAAAGGGCACTGTTTAGGCCCGGTTTATACCATAAAGACCGAATACCTTAGGGAGTGTTCGGCGTCGCGAGTTTGGCCTTATATGCATCAGCTCCGAATCATGTCTTTGGTCAAATGTTGGGTTTGCCCGGCTCCTGTGTTTTGCTGCCTTACGTTCCGCTCTATCGGCTAAGGTGGCACCAGGAGAACTACTGCGATTGTGCCCCGGCTCATCCGGACGAGCACCTCAGTAGAGAAAGCCGAAAACTGACTGTCATGATTATAGCGTGAGACTGGTCAACCACTCGATGACATATCGGAATGTTAGAATTCCTCCGCCTTAACGAAGGACCGTTTCCCGGCTAGGCATATATGCACCCCGAATTCGGGAGAGTGCGGAGCCACCAGGGGCTATATAGTAGCCCCACCGTCAAACTCCTATGGCTAAGTGAAAGTGTTAAAGCATTATAGTCTGGTTGCCTCGTTCGCTGCGCTATCACCTCCTTAATAGGACCAAGACGTTGGATTAAGTGTGAACACGCATCTTCTGCGAACACCTCCGCATTATATGCGTGGGGGTTGAAGCTGACGACTGCAATCTTTCAGGTTATATACATATATACATAAACGGCCGCACATGAGGCATCATATTACTTTCAGGCAACAGTATAAATATAGCCTTAATAAATTTCATAAACATTGTTTTTACAAATGGGAATACATGTCACTCAAACATAATATTCTTCGAGCACTGGGCCTCTATCAAATGAGCACCCTCAAGAACTTCTTCAAAATAGTGCTCGGCAGCCACTCGGCCTATGGCCGAACCCTGCGCCGTAGCAGTGGTAGCATCCATCTCCGCCCAGTATGCTTTGACACGGGCAAGGGCCATCCGCAAGCCCTCTATGCACGCCGACCTCTTCATCGCATTGATGCATGGCACCGCACCAAGGAACTGCTGCACCAAGCTAAGATAGCTGTTCGGCTTTGGCCTTTCCGGCCACAGCTGATCAACGAAAGACCTCATGGCGAGTCCGGACAACCTATTGAGCTCGGCCCATTCGGCTAGCTGACCAGTCAATGGAAGCGGACGCTTTGGAACGTTTAAGTGCGACCAGAACAGCTTGTCCACTTCATGATCTGTTTGATCTCGGAAGTATTCGGCCGCATCGACAGCGCTCGCCGCCAAGTCCATATATGCGTCTGCCGAACTCCACAGCCGATCCAGAGGGGCATACCGTGGATCTCCAAACTTCCTTCGCAGCATAAAGGGCTTCCCAGCCGCAATATCCCTGGCTTCACGCAGTTCCTCCTTCTTCGCTCTCATGGCAGAGCGGGTGTCCTTGGTCGCCATTGTGGCCTTCTCAAGGTCCATTGCCCTCACCCGGTTTTCTTCTTCGACGAACTGGCAACGGTCGGCCGTGCCTTTTAACTTTACATCCATTTCGGCCATCTTCTCTTTGGTCTCGCCATGCGCGGCCTTCTCGTCTATTAAGTCTTCGACCGCCTTTAAAGCGGTCGCATTACTAATTCTTGCTTGTTCCTTGGCTCGGGCAAGTTCCGCCCGAAGGTTCTCCACGGTGGCAGCTCCATCTGCATTCACAACATATTAAAGATACTGGCGTTACGCTGCTCTTACTATGTGACATTCACCAAAAAATATCACTTACCCTGTGCCTCGTCAAGCCACTTATTAACAAGCTCGATGTCGGCATCCGGCGCATCCAGTTGCCGCTTTAGTTTGGCAATCTCATGAGTCCGGCCAGCAACCGGAGCTCCAACCACCTAGACATAAAGGCGGTTTGGTTATTACCTGGGACTACGATCCTCTATTCGCCGCCGTTCTCGAATGTGCGGTACTATCTACACAGGGCACACCTAAAAATGTGCGGTACTATCAAAAAGTATATCATTTCACGTACCTCAAAGCCCGTCAGTAGACTCATAAAGGCCTTATGCAATCCACTTTCGGCGGACGAAATTCTTTTCATCACCGTACCCATCAACATACAGTGTTCTTCTGAGATGGCCGCTCACTCCAACAGCTCCCTCAGTATGTCCGACCGCATACCAGACGGTGTCGGACTCTTCTGTTTGCCCTCTTCAAGAGCCGGATACTGGGGACTTCGGGTGACCATAGGATTATCTTATGGCCTCACCAGATTCGGGGAGGCCCTCCGAGACGACACTTCAAGGTCGCCCGCTTCTTGAGCGGAGGAGTCCAGGGGAGGCATTTCGCTCTCCATCATCTCTGGAAGAAGATCCCCCGAAGAGGAGCTTTGCTAAGAAGGGCTGAGATCCGAACTGCAAGATAAATGCTTCAGTTATTTTCCTTGGAAGAAAGGTAGAATATCTTCACTATCAAGTATTTTTCGATAACTTACAGCTCGTTAGAGGGATGATCTCCGCACGGACTTTGTGCGGCAAGAGCACCCTCCAAGGCAGGGCCCTTTGGTGGAGATTTCTTCTCCCGTTTGGAAACCTTGGTTTCCGGATCTTCAGAGGTAGTCCTCTTCCTTCCCCGGGGTGAGAGAATGTCAGATTCCTCCCCTTGGTTATCCTCCCTCATGGAGGTGCTCGTTCCCTCGGTCGGGATAGGTAGCGGTGGAGGCCCGCTTTCGCCCTCTTTATTCCCCCCTTTATCTTCCTTTGAGGGCTCCGGGCGAGGTGCTAGCTCGAGCATCTTTTCCAGTACCAGATTATCCAAACCCTCAGGAAGGGGGGTCGAACACCGAATCATCTTCGCCTTTGTTAGCCAGTCCTGGTCAAAGAGCGATTTCTCAGAATGACGTCATGATAAATGAAAGACGGTGTGTTCGGCTAGAGGATTACTTACTTGGTCGGCGGTGCGGTTGCTGCTCAGGCCCACGTCCTCGGTAGTATCTGGACACTCTATTTGAGGTCCGAAGAATGATTTATACATCTCCTCGTGCATCAGGCCGAGGAAATTCTGAATAGTGCGTGATCCTTCTGGGTTGAACTCCCACATGCGGAGGGGCCGGCGTT
The DNA here is from genome assembly GCF_003073215.2 of Triticum urartu. Lineage (NCBI taxonomy): Eukaryota > Viridiplantae > Streptophyta > Magnoliopsida > Poales > Poaceae > Triticum > Triticum urartu. The sequence continues at coordinate 187,086,035 of NC_053024.1, read as the reverse complement.
TGCAAGGCTGGACTCGATGAACCAGCATGACTTGCACCACCGTAACCAGATTGAAATCTCCTTCGAAGAGATCTTGAATGCGGCTCTGCAGTATAGGCACGGCCTTGGCTGGGCCCCAGCTCAGCCCTCTGCTAATCCATGACATCAGTTGTGGTGGATGGCCCGAGCGGAAAGCAGGGGCAGCCACCCACTTGGCACTTCTGGGAGCTGTGATGTAAAACCACTCCCGTTGCCATAATTTGGACACCTCTGGAAAGGAACCCTTTGGCCATGGAGCTCCAGCGATCTTGCTTATTAATGCGCCTCCGCACGCTACATGCTGCCCCTCGACCATCTTCGGCTTCACGTCAAAGGTCTTGAGCCATAGGCCGAAGTGAGGGGTAATGCGGAGGAAGGCCTCACATACGACAATAAATGCCGAGATGTGGAGAAAGGAGTCCGGGGCTAGATTGTGGAAATCTAGCCCGTAATAGAACATCAAACCCCTAATGAAGGGATCCAGAGTGAGGCCTAGACCTCGGAGGAAGTGCGAGATGAACACAACGTTCTCGTTGGGTTCGGGAGTAGGGACGACCTGCCCTCGGGCAGGAAGCCGATGCGAAACCTCAGCGGTCAGGTATCTGGCCTCCCTCAACTTCTTGATATCCTCTTCCGTAACGGAGGAGGGCATCCACCGGCCTTGAAGGCTAGATCCGGACATGATTGAAGGTCCGAAGCACCTGACCTGGGCTTTGGGTGTTAGAACTCGAGGCGGGGGAAGGATTCGATTGAGCACGGGAGGGAAAAAAGTAAAAGCCTTGTCCCTTTATAAAGAGGGTGAATATCAAGCGTCCTCCTAGTGGCCGTTTGGGACTTGCCTAAAATCTAGGAGTCCTAGGCACGGTTGGGTTACCCACGACCGTATTGATGAGAATCCTGTAATTAGGGGAACACGATCTCTGCTTTGTCAAGATGTGTCAAGAAACCGCCTCGCGTTATGTGTGGAGCTGGTTGAAGAAAAATGGTTCGAATAATCACCGAGCCATGGCCTGATGTCATGTTGCCAAAGCGTGTCAGCAGATTAAGATTCGTGGAAATATTATTCTCTCTACGGTGGTATGTGGAATTTATTTTGCAGGGTCGGACACTATCCTGGTATTCAAACTCTTCTGTGATGTGTTCGTAGGAGGAACCTGCCTTGCAATGCCGAAGACAACACTGCGCCCCGACTCATTGTCATTGAAGCCTGGTTCAGGGGCTACTGAGGGAGTCCTGGATTAGGGGGTCTCCGGACAGCCGGACTATATCCTTTGACCGGACTGTTGGACTATGAAGATACAAGATTGAAGACTTCGTCCCATGTCCGGATAGGACTCTACTTGGTGTGGATGGCAAGCTGGGCAATACGGATATGGATATCTCCTCCTTTGTAACCAACATTGTGTAACCCTAACCCTCTCCGGTGTCTATATAAACCGGAGGGTTTTAGTCCGTAGGACAACATACAATCATACCATAGGCTAGCTTCTAGGGTTTAGCCTCCCCGATCTCGTGGTAGATCAACTCTTGTAATACTCATATCATCAAGAATAAATCGAGCAGGACGTAGGGTTTTACCTCCATCAAGAGGGCCCGAACCTGGGTAAAACATCATGTCCCCTGCCTCCTGTTACCATCCGCCTTAGACGCACAGTTCGGGACCCCTACCCGAGATCTGCCGGTTTTGACACCGACACCCCCGTTCCTAGAACGCCGACAATACCTATCTCTTTATCTTTGTCGAGTTCCCAATCTTCAGAGTTGCGTTTAATTCTTTCCAGAAGATCCCATCTGAATTCAATAGTTTTCATCATAAAGGAACCAGATGAAGAAGAATCGAGCATGGTTTGATCATCATGAGAATGTCGAGCATAAAAATTCTGTAAGATAATTTCTTTTGAGAGCTCATGATTGGGGCATGTGTACATCATGTACTTAATCCTCCCCAAGCTTGAGCGATGATTTCTTCTTCATGAGGCCAAAAATTATATATATAATTCCGATCATGATGAACCAGATGCATCTAATAAAAATTTTGATGGAATTCCAATCTCAATCGGTTCCAATGCCAAGTTTTAATATCATCACATAGCCTATACCATGTCAATGCCTTTACCTTAAAAGATAGAGGGAAAACCTTCTTATTAACTTCATCTCCGAGTAAACCTGCAAGCTTAAATAATTCACAAACTTCATCCACATAGATTAGGTGCATATCAGGATGTGTTGTTCCATCTCCTCCATAAGGATTAGCTAGCAGTTTCTCTATCATACCCGAAGGAATCTCATAATAAATATTTTCAGTAGGTGTAGTAGGTTGAGGAGAAACTCTTTGTGCTTCCGGTCAAGGTGAAGATACCGCGAACAAACCCTTCAAAGGATTGTTTTCCATAGTAACAAGTGACCGTAAATTTCAACACGTAATATAAATGTTTCCTTATCGAATTCCACTAACCAAAGGCGCTTCACTCCCCGACAACGGTGCCAGAAAAGAGTATTTATGACCCACAAGTATAAATTACCAATCATAGTCCTTTTGATAAGTAAGAGGGTCGAACCCAACGAGGAGCAAAAGGAAATGACAAGCGGTTTTTAGCAAGGTATTATCTGAAGGCACTGAAATTGTCGGTAGGAGATAGTTTGTTAGCAGAGTAACTTGTAACGAGAAAATAATAGTAATGGTAACAAAGGTGCAGCAAGGCAGCCCAATCCTTTTTGTACCAAAGGACATGCCAAAACGGTCTCTTATAAGAAGCAAAGCGTTCTTGAGGACACACGGGAATTTCATCTAGTCACTTTCATCATGTTTGTTTGATTCGCGTTCGTTACTTTGATAATTTGATATATGGGTGGACCGGTGCTTGGGTGCTGTTCTTACTTGAACAAACCTCCCACTTATGATTACCCCCTGTCGCAAGCATCTGCAACTACTAAAGAAGAACTAAGATAAATCTAACTGTAGCATGAAACATATGGATCCAAATCAGCCCCTTACGGAATAGCGCATAAACTAGGGTTTAAGCTTTTGTCACTCTAGCAACCCATCATCTAATAACTACTCCAGAATTGTTTCACTTAGGCCCAAATATGGGGAAGTGTCATGTAGTTGACATTCACATAACACCAGTAAGGGAAACAACAACATACATATCATCAAAATATCGAATGAATACCAAATTCACATGATTACTTATGATAAGACTTCTCCATGTCCTCAAGAACAAACGTAACTACACAGAAAACATATTCATGCTCAAGATCAGAGGGGTATTGAATAGCATCATGGATCTGAACATATGATATTTCACCAAATAAACCAACAAGCATCAACTACGAGATGTAATCAACACTACTAACAACCCCCGGGTACCAATATGAGGTTTTAAGACAAGGATTAAATACAAGAGATGAACCGGGGTTTGAGATGAGATGGTGCTGGTGAAGATGTTGATGAAGATTGGTCCTCCCATGATGAGAGGACCATTGGTGATGATGATGGCTTCGATTTCCCCCTCCCGGAGGGAAGCTTCCCCGGCGGAATCTATCCACTGGAGAGCAAAGTGCTCCTGCCTAGGTTCCGCCTCGAGACGGCAGCGCTTCATTCCAAAACCTTCCTTTTGATTATTTCTAGGGCAAATGGCATCATATAGGAGAAGATGGGCCCCAGAGGCCTGCCAGGGGCACCACAAGCTCGGGGGACGTGCCCCTAGGCCTGGGCTGCCTGGTGGGTCCCCCTCTAGTATTTCTTTCGCCAATAATTTTAATATATACCAAAATAATTCTCCGTCAATTTTCAGCTCATTTGGAGCTGTTCAGAATTTTTTTTGATGTAGCCCTTTTCGGTCTAGAATTCTAGTTGCCGGCAATCTCCCTCTTTATGTGAAACTTGAAAAATAAGAGAGAAATGGTATAAGAATTGTGATACGTCTCCAACATATCTATAATTTATGAAGTATTCATGCTATTATATTATCCATCTTCGATATTTAATGGGTCTTTATATGTTGTCTTATATGATTGTTGGGACTAACCTATGAACCTAGAGCCCAATGCCAGTTTCTGTTTTCTTTCTTGTTTATGAGTATCGCAGAAAAGGATAGAGATTGTTTTTGGACCAGAAGAAGCCCACGGAGTACCGGAGATGGACCAGGGGAGTCCCGAGGCCACCACGCGGGTGGGGGGCGCGCCCCCCTATCTCGTGGCCGCCTCGGGGACCCCCTGACTCGTTCCCGACTCCAACACCTCTTATTTATACCCAAACTTTTAGAAGGAAACCTAGATCAGAAGTTCTGCCGCTGCAAGCCTCTGTAGCCATGAAAAATCAATCTAGGCCCTCTCTGGCACCCTGCCGGAGGGGGCCATCATCACCGAAGGCTATGGAGGAGGATCCCGGAGGGGCCATCATCACCATGAAGGCCAAGGACCAGAGGGAGAACATCTCCCCATCCAGGGGGAGGCCATGGAGGAGGAATCACAAGGGGGAGAACTTCTCCTCCTCTCTCTCGGTGGCACCGGAGTGCCATCAGGAGGGGAATCATCGTCGCGGTGATCGTCTTCATCAACATCACCATCCTCATCTATTTTATGCGTTCCACTCTCCCGCACCCCGCTGTAATCCCTACTTGAACATGGTGCTTTATGCCACATATTATGATCCAATGATGAGCTAAGGAACTATTTCCAGATACCTAATCGGGTGCTGAACGAACTACTACTTCAATATGTCATTGCAATTTCAAATGGGTTTCGATGGCACTCAAGCAGCCTCACTACTTCGATCTCAGTAACCTAATGATCTCCCCAAACCAACTCATTCTCGGAAGGAGACATGGCCAAGGGTGAACAAGATATGATGGCTGAGAATCTCTATTCCTACAAAATAACATGATTCACATGCTCAATACCCAGGACGGTGGTTCCTGATTGGTATGAGTTGTATGTTTTATTTTGGTGCTGTCCTATTGTGCCCTCCATGTCGCGCAAGTGTGAGAGATTCTCACTTTTGGGTGTTGCACTACGTTCATGATTCGCTTATAGTGGGTTGCTTGAGTGACAGAAGCATAAACCCGAGTAAGGGGGTTGTTGTGTATGGGATAAAGGGGACTTGATGCTTTAATGCTATGGTTGGGTTTTACCTTAATGATCTTTAGTAGTTGTGGATGCTTGATAGAGTTCCAATCATAAGTGCATATGATCCAAGAAGATAATGTATGTTAGCTTATGCCTCTCCCTCATATGAAATTGCAATGACGACTACCGGTCTTGTTAACAATTGCCTAAGACAATTCCGCACACCGATCCACCATTATTCCACACTCGCTATTTATAATATTTAGTAATATATTCTAACTTTATGATAGAAGCGCCTACTTTTTATTTTATCTCTCCGATACCATGCAAAGTTACCCTCTTCATACCCACAACATAGTTTTATTTCTCGTTTCTAGTTGGAAAAAAAATGTTCGGTGTACGTAGAGTCGTATCAGTGGCAGATAGGACTTGAGAGAATATTGATCTTACCTTTAGCTCCTTGTGGGTTCGACACTCCATACTTATCACTTCCACCTTTGGGAATTTCTACGATGATTCCCTGCATTTGGGGATTATCAAGCTCTTTTCTGGCGCCGTTGCCGGGGAGCAATAGCGTGGGGTTGATATTCTCGTGTGTGCTTGTTTACTTTCTTCACTAAGTAGATTTTGCTTTCCTTTTTGTTTATGTTTAGTTGTGGGTGAAACATACAAGAAAAATTAAAGAATGAAAATACAAAAAGAATTTACTTGCCTCTCATGCCTAAAAAGTTTTTTTCAATAAGAGAAGTGATTGGAAGATTATGCATTGAAGAAATGAGGGTCGACCTTGAGCACTTCTGTTCATGCTCATGGAAACAATGTAAAAAAATCATGGAAGCTTCTGTGAAAATAATTATCCCCTTGTATATATCCATTGTATTATAAAAATAATGTGCCAAGCTTCGGTTCTAGGATGATTAGATTGCTTGTTTACTATGTACAGTACAAAAACAGAAACTTTGGCTGTAGCACGTGATTTTACATTTTTTACTAGATAGTCAAATGGGTATGAAATTTTTTACTGGATACTTATGTATATTTTTTTAAAAAAAAATTCATATATTTTTAGAATTTTTTGGAGTTATAGAAGTTCACTAAACTTCCAGATTACTACAGACTGTCCTGTTTTTGACAGATTCTGTTTGCTATGAGTTGTTCGCTTATTTTGATGAATCTATGGGTAGTATCGGGGGGTATGAACAATGGTTCAGTTGGAATACAGTAGATATAGTTCTAATATGTAATTGGAATAAGTTTGCTATAGTTCCTAAAGGTAGTGATTTTCTTTATTACACTAACGGATCTCACAAAGTTTTTGTTAAAGTTTTGTGTGGATGAAGTGTTCGAAGATCGAGGAGCTATCAATATGAGAAGAATAAAGAGAGGAAAGAGCTCAAGCTTCGGGATTCCCAAGGCACCACAAGTAAATATTTCAAGGATACTCAAGCATCTAAGCTTGGGGATGCCCCGGTTGGCATCCCATCCTTCTTCTTCAACAATTATCGGTATACCTCGGTTTTTGTTTTGTTCACATAATTTGTGTCCTTTGTGTTTTGTTTTTACTTTAAGAACCATGCTAGTATGAGATATCCCTTTATTTATTTATAGAATACTTCATGTGCTTCACTTATATCTTTTAAGTATGATGTTATAGAATTGCTCTTTGTGCTTCACTTAAATCTTTTGAGTATGGTTTTATAGAATGCTTCGTCTGCTTCACTTATATATTTTGAGCTTGGATATTGGTTAGTCTATATTAATTGTATAATGCTCTATGAACTTCACTATCTTTTGGAGTATGAATAATACTATCATCTAAAGTGGATTTAGAAGAAGTTTGCTCCCACTATTCCGAATGAGGAGAATTTTGCTTATGTGGAGAGTAGTAAAATTTCTATGCTCGTAGATCATGAAAAGAATGCGTTATGTGATGGTTATATTGTTGAACTCATTCATGATGCTACTGAAAAATATTATGAGGGAGGAATACAAGTTTGTAGGAGTTGCAATAATATCAAGTTTCCTCTCTATATGTTTAAAGTTTTGAAGTTATACTTGTTTTCCCTTCCTATGCTAGTTGATTCTTGTTCCTATAAATTATGTGCTCACAAATCCCTAGGAATAGGAAGTCGGTTAGATTTAAATATGCTATCCATACTCTTCATGATGCTCTCTTTATGTTTCAATTCTTATCTTTTATGTGAGCATCATTGAAATCATCATGCCTAGCTAAAAGGCATTAAACAAAAGCGCTTGTTGGGAGACAACCCAATATTTACCCTTAATTTTTTAGTGTGTTTACATGATTAAGCTACTGTAGTAATCATGTTTTATAGCTTCTGTTTCAATAAAGTGCTAAGTAAGACCTTTGGGAACACTTGGGTGAAAGTTATTGTGATCTTGCTGTAAAAAAACAGAAACTTTGCGCTCACGAGTTTAGCTTCCATTTTTTAAAGAAGAGTGTGATTGAGTTGATTCTTTTTTAAGAAGATTAATAGACAAATTCCTCACTTCCACAAATTTATTTAATAATTTTTGGAGTAGCAGAAGTATGGTTGGTGTTAAGATCATTATAGATTGTTCTGTTTCTGACAGATTCTGTTTTTATTGCATAGTTTGCTTGTTTTCTAGTTTCTATGGCTTATATTTCTCAATATAAATTGTAGAAATGATATGGTACAGTAGGCATTGTATGAGAACAATTATTAACCTTGTCTTTGACAGTACCAAAGTGAATGGTTTACTCTTTATCATACTAACCTATCTCACGAAGTTCCGTTAAGTTTTGTGCGATTGAAGTTTTCAAGCTTTGTGTGAGATATCGGTATGAAGAGAATAAGGAGTGGAAATACCCTAAGCTTGGGGATGCCCAAGGCAACCCAAAGTAATATTCAAGGAAGACTCAAGCGCCTAAGCTTGGGGATGCCCCGGAAGGCATCCATCTTTCGTCTTCAAAACTATCGGTATACCTTACTCGGAGCTATATTTTTATTCGTCACATGATATGTGTTTTGCTTGGAGCGTATTTTAAATTTTACTTGTTTTTGGAATAAAATCATTGGATCTGAAATCTTGAGTGAAATAGAATCCTCCCATGGCTAGCTAATTATTTGACTACTCAGCGTTCTTCACTTATATCTTTTTGGAGTAGTTTGTCATTTACTCACGCGCTTCATGTATATCCTATGAGTAAATGGTTGAATGAATTGAATATCATAAATCTGAATTTATATAAGTTTCATATGCTTACAACATGGGGAGTAATGACTTCAGACATAATAAGTATAGGTAGTAAACTTATTGGAAGTTAGCAAGAGCAGAATTGGTCACTTGAACAATTCATGAAAGAATATTGAAGGAAGAGAGATTTCACATATAAATATACTATCTTGGACATCTTTTGAAATTGTGAGCACTCATTAAAATATGACATGCTAAAAGGTTGATGTTGGGAAAGGAATACAACTTAATGGGTTATGTTTTCCTATATCTGAAATGTTATATTCTCTTGGATCATCCAACATGTTGAGCTTGCCTTTCCCTGTCATGCTAGCAAAAAAATTTGCACCAAGTAGAGATACTACTTGTGCTTCCAAATATCCTTAAACCCAGTTTAGCCATGAGAGTTCACCATATCTACCTATGGATTGAGTGAGATCCTTCAAGTAAGTTGTCATTGTTGCAAGCAATAAAAATTTCTCTCTAAATATGTATGATTTATTAGTGTGGAGAAAATAAGCTTTATACGATTTTGTGATGTGGAAGAAATAAAAGCGACGGACTGCATAATAAAGGTCCATATCACAAGTGGCAATATAGTGACATTCTTTTGCATTAAGATTTTGTGCATCCAACCATAAAAGCGCATGACAACCTCTACTTCCCTCCGCGAAGGGCATATCTTTTACTTCTATCTTCTACCCTTATACAATAGTCATGGTGATCATCACCTTTCCCTTTTTACACTTTTTCCTTTGGCAAGCACTTTGTGTTGGAGCAATCCGGATATATATCACTTGGGTGTAGGTTTTCATAAATTATTATTGTTGACATTACCCTTGAGGTAAAAGGTTGGGAGGCGAAACTATAAGCCCCTATCTTTCTCTGTGTCCCATTAAAACTTTGAACCCATAAATATCACATGAGTGTTAGCAATTGTGAAAGATTAAATGATAGTTGAGTATGTGGAGTTTGCTGAATCAAAGCTCTTACATAGACCCTTCTCAAAAATAAGATGAATTGCAAATGTTTGATGACTAAGAGCACGGTTTGTTAGTTTTCAAGAAAGTTTATGATCTATACTTTAACATGTGAATAGCTTGTTACTTGATCTTGAGAAGTTTTATGAGTTGAGCCACTATTATGATATATAATGATGCTAGAAAAAGTGATTGGAACTATCATTGATCAAACTCATGCACTTGCTAGCATTCACACTTCATAAATTATTTCTTTTCTTATTTGCCTACTCGAGGACGAGCAGGAATTAAGCTTGGGGATGCTGATATGTCTCCAACGTATCTATAATTTATGAAGTATTCATGATATTATATTATCCATCTTAGATGTTTAATGGGCCTTTATATGCTGTTTTGTATGATTTTTGGGACTAACCTATTAACCTAGAGCCTAGTGCCAGTTTCTGGTTTTTTTCTTGTTTTTGAGTATCGCGGATAAGGAAAATCAAACGGAATCCAATTGACCTGAAAATTCACGGAGATTGTTTTTGGACCAGAAGAAACCCACAGAGTACCGGAGATGGACCAGGGGAGTCCCGAGGCCACCACGAGGGTGGGGGCGCGCCCTACCCCCCTAGGCACGCCCCCTATCTGGTGGCCGCCTCGGGGACCCCCCTGACTTGTTCCCGACTCCAACACCTCTTATTTATACCCAAACTTCCAGAAAGAAACCTAGATCGGAAGTTATGCCGCCGCAAGCCTCTATAGCCACGAGAAATCAATCTAGGCCCTCTCTGGCACCTTGCCGGAGGGGGCCATAATCACCGGAGGCTATGGAGGAGGATCCCGGAGGGGCCATCATCACCATGAAGGCCAAGGACCAGAGGGAGAACCTCTCCCCAGGCCATGGAGGAGGAAGCACAAGGGGGAGAACCTCTCCTCCTCTCTCTCGGTGGCACCGGAGTGCCATCGGGAGGGGAATCATCGCCGCGGTGATCGTCTTCATCAACATCACCATCATCATCTCTTTTACGCGGTCCACTCCCCCGCACCTCGCTGTAATCCCTACTTGAACATGGTGCTTTATGACACATATTATGATCCAATTATGTATTGCCATCCTATGATGTTTTGAGTAGATATCCTTTGTCTTTGGGTTGATTGATGATCTAAATTGGTATGAGTTGTATGTTTTATTTTGGTGTTGTCCTATTGTGCCCTCTATGTCGCGCAAGTGTGAGGGATTCTCGTTGTAGGGTGTTGCAATATGTTCATGATTCGCTTATAGTGGTTTGCTTGAGTGGCAGAAGCATAAACCCGAGTAAGGGGGTTGTTGCGTATGGGATAAAGGGGACTTGATGCTTTAATGCTATGGTTGGGTTTTACCTTAATGATCTTTAGTAGTTGTGGATGCTTGCTAGAGTTCCAATCGTAAGTGCATATGATCCAAGAAGAGAAAGTATGTTAGCCTATGCCTCTCCCTCATATGAAATTGCAATGATGACTACCGGCCTTGTTAACAATTGCCTAAGACAATTCCGCACACTGATCCACCATATTCCACACTCGCTATTTATAATATTTAATAATATATTCTAACTTTATGATAACAGTGCCTACTTTTATATTTTATCTCTCCGATACCATGCAAAGTTACCCTCTTCATACCCACAACGTAGTTTTATTTCTCGTTTCTCGTTGGAAGCAAACGTTCAGTGTACATAGAGTCGTATCAGTGGCAGATAGTACTTGAGAGAATACTGATCTTACCTTTAGCTCCTTGTGGGTTCGACACTCCATACTTATCACTTCCACCTTTGGGAATTGCTATGATGATTCCCTGCACTTGGGGATTATCAAATTGTATTATAAAGTGAACTAACAGTCCATAATGCAATAAATATCAACATAAAAACATGATGCAAAATGGACGTATCAGACAACAACGCGATCATCTGGAAAGCGTGGGCACTGGGGCAGCTCAAAATCTTCCTCTGGCTCCTATTCCAAAATAGGATTTGGTGCAATGATCGTCTCCGGCGCAGGGGATGGACAAACGGATATTTCTGCCAACTGTGTTTCAAAAACCTAGAATCCTAGGTGCATTTGTTCTGGAAATGTGTGGTTGCTAGGGCTGTGTGCAACACGATGGCCCTCTCGCATGGCTACGAGTCCTTCTATGTGTGTCGGATTTCGGGTTCCGCAGACCCTTGAGAGGTTCGAACTCTGGGGTGCGTGCGAAGAACTCGTCCTCCCCAGTCTTCCAACTCACTAATCTCACGGCCTGGCTCGACAAACTGAATGGAAAGGGGACACGACAGTTTACCCAGGTTCAGGCCACCTTGCGGTGTAAAACCCTACTCCTGCTTTGTGGTGGATTGGCCTCGATGAGCTAAGGAGGAACTAGTACAATGGAGAACAACCTCGGGAGGAGGGGTGTTCTTGGGCTTGAGTGAGCTGGTGAGCTAACCAGGGTTGAATCAATCCCCCCTCTATGGTGGTGGCTAGGTCCTATTTATAGTGGCCTTGGCCCTCTTACCAAATGAAAGCGGGAAGGGATCCCACAACGGCCAGATTCGAAGGGAGACAACTAGTACATGCCATCCTGACAAAAGTGGTCTTTGCCTGCAAAAGCCTCTGGTCGTGACGCCGTGGTGGGCTCGACGATGACCGCCGTCCTGTCGTCCTGGCGGTCTTGGTCTTGTTGCTCCGGAATGGAAACCTTTGCTGATTCCTCGGGACTCCGCGCCTGCGCCTACCTCCTTAGCACCAAAGAGGAAACTAGTACACTGCGCCCGCTAGCACCCGCCTAGCCTTAGTCATCATGGCTCACGTCATCCGAACATCGCGAGGTGAGGCTTGCATAGGAATCTCCGCTCCTCAGGAGCCAGCTTGGGGAGGCTGCTCCTCGTGGAGGTCTTGGTGTCATCTGCCTCGCGAGGCTTGGCCCCCCGCGAGGGTCTCGGTTTGTTTGCTGCTGAAGTTGGGCCGTACCAGGCCATCGATGGAGACACACCGTGGGCTACAGGCTGGCAAGTCTGGGTACCCCCGTTCCCAGAACACCGACAGATGCCCCTGGGCCCAAGGGTTGCTCGAACTTGGCTCCGAGGTGAAGCCAAAGGGCAAGTGCGGAGCGTCGTGGGCCCTAACCGCCTGCGGCCTTGGTCGACGCGTGGCAATTCACGGGACGTGGGCGTCTCCGGTTCCCCATGCAGCCTCGATAACCATTTGACTTGACGAGGCTCTGTTGCATGCAGAGAAAAACCATCATTGTGTGGGATCATGGATGCCGGTGGTTGGCCTCCCTCGGGCTATAAATGAGGGGTGGGGCAGAGCCCCTCTTGCTCATCTCCGTCTTCTTGGTGCCCGCTTATTCTCCTTCTTCCGTGTCTCTTCGTCTTGCTGCAGTTCTCATGGCACCGATGAGGAGGTTCTCCGCCGCCGAGAAGGGGAAACCACCCAAGGTGGGTGTCGGTGTCAAAACTGGCGGATCTCGGGTAGGGGGTCCCGAACTGTGCGTCTAGGCCGGATGGTAACAGGAGGCAAGGGACACGAAGTTTTACCCAGGTTTAGGCCCTCTCGATGGAGGTAAAACCCTACGTCCTGCTTGATTAATATTGATGATATGGGTAGTACAAGAGTAGATCTACCACGAGATCGGAGAGGCTAAACCCTAGAAGCTAGCCTATGGTATGATTGTTGATGTGTATGTTGTCCTATGGACTAAAACCCTCCGGTTTATATAGACACCGGAGAGGGTTAGGGTTACATAAAGTCGGTTACAATGGTAGGAGATCTGCATATCCGTATCGCCAAGCTTGCCTTCCACGCCAAGGAAAGTCCCTCCCGGACACGGGACGAAGTCTTCAATCTTGTATCTTCATAGTCTAGGAGTCCGGCTGAAGGTATTGTCCGGCCATCCGGACACCCCCTAATCCAGGACTTCCTTAGTAGCCCCTGAACCAGGCTTCAATGACGATGAGTCCGGCGTGCAGATTGTCTTCGGCATTGCAAGGCGGGTTCCTCCTCCAAGTACTTCATAGAAGATTCTGAACACAAAGATAGTGTCCGGCTCTGCAAAATAAGTTTCCACATATTGCCATAGAGAGAATAACATTTACACAAATCTAATCTGCTGACGTATTCCGTAGTGTGACACACCACGGCCAAGCCTTTATCTGAGTCATTTCATTATCCCACCTCAGCGCGTCATGCGAGGCGATTTCCTTGGCACGTCTTGTTAAAGCAGAGATCGTGTCCCCTTATTCCAGGATTCTAATCAATATGGGCGTGGGTAACCCAACCGCGCCATTGATTACGGTGCTTGGAGATAAGCGATTTTTACCAGGTTGGTGGGGACACGTAGTTGCGTCCACCCATATAAGGGGATAGGGATCCACCTTTTCACCTACGCCTTCTTCCTCCCCTGCTTATCCATTCTCGCGCACTCGAGCTACAGCGCCCAAGTCCGCATTCCCCACCTCAACCTTCTCCAGCCATGTCCGGAGCGGGAGGCAAGTGGATGGTCTCCTCCATCATGGAGGGACACATCAAAAAACTGAGGAAGGCCGGATACTTGTCTAACGATATTGTGTACCGGCTTCCCGAAAAGGGGCAGCTCATCCCAACCCCTAGGCCCCATGAGAGGTGGTGTTCCTCCCCCATTTCCTCCGTGGACTGGGCTTCCCTCTTCACCCATTTGTTCGGGGGCTCATGTTCTACTATGGCCTGGATTTCCACGATCTGGCCCCGAACTTTGTCCTCAACATCTCGGCGTTTATCGTCGTGTGCGAGGCCTTCCTCCGCATCCGCCCCCATTTCGGCCTATGGCTCAAGACTTTCAACGTCAAGCCGAAGGTGGTGCGCGGCAACCAGGCGGAGTGCGGAGGCGCCATGGTGGGAAAGATGGCCAACATCTTATGGCTCGAGGGCTCCTTTGTGGAGACCCTAAAGGGGTGGCAATCGGGGTGGTTTTACATCACCGAGCCGCGCGACCCCGAATGGGTCGCAGCCCCCGTGTTTTGATCCGGACCCCCTACGCGGCTCACCTCCTGGAAGGAGACGGGCCTGTCGTGGGGTAAAAAAGGAGAGCTGACCGGACTCCAAACATGCATCCAAACCCTGGTGGACAAGAAGCTCAAACTTGTCAACGTTGTCCAGGTTATGCTCATCCGCTTGATCCTCCCGTGTCAACAACGGGCTTTCAACCTATGGGAGTTCGACCCGACGCGGCACCAAACTCTGAGCAGGCTCTTCGACACGACATGCGAAGATGCCTGGAAGGTGCTTGTAACACCCCGGATGTAACTTACCTAATATGTAATCCAACTCTTACCGTTTTCAGCGCTAAGTTATTTTATTTCCTCGGGTTCGGGTTTTTGTCTCCGTGTGTTGTTGTCGTTGTCATGCATCTCATATCATGTCATCATGTGCATTGCATTTGCATACGTGTTCGTCTCATGCATCCGAGCATTTTCCCTGTTGTCCGTTTTGCATTCCGGCGCTCCTATCTCCTCCGGTGGCCCTTTCTACCTTTCTTTCGTGTGTGGGGGATAAACATTTCCGGATTGGACCGAGACTTGCCAAGCGGCCTTGGTTTACTACCGGTAGACCGCCTGTCAAGTTTCGTACCATTTGGACTTCGTTTCATACTCCAACGGTTAACTGAGGGACCGAGAAGCCTCGTGTGTGTTGCAGCCCAACACCCCTCCAATTTGGCCCAAAACCCACCAAAACCCTCTCCATCATCTAGAGCGTTCGATCACGATCGCGTGGCCGAAAACCGCACCTCATTTGGACTCTCCTAGCTCCCTCTATGCCTATAAATAGGTCCTCCTCCGAAATCCACGGTTCCTCTCCCCCGAAACCCTAGTCCCAGCACCTCCGCGCGGCCGGACACGTCCTGTCCGGCCGGACGAAATAGCCCCCGCCAACCGCGGCTTGCCACGTGGCCCGCGCGCCCCACTTCGCCGCCCAGCGCCGCCGGCTCGCCCGGGCCCAAGGCGGGCCCTCTCCCCGCGCCGATCCGGGCCGCCGCGCCCGAGAGCCCCGCCGCCTCCTTCGCCAACTTCGGTGGCCGGAGCCCCGCGCCGCCCCGTCCCTCAAGTCTGGCCGGCGAGCCTCAAGCCCGCGCCACCGCGACGTCCTCCCCCGCCGGCGACCGCACCAACCCCGGCACGCCTCGCCCTCACCTCGCCGGCCCCAAGTCCGGCGATCCCCGCGCCCTTCTTCGGCGAGAGATCCGGCCGGCCAACTCCTCCGACGAACTCTGGTGACCTCGTCATCCACGCGTGAATAGTACCCCGGCCAGATCTGGATCTGAAAATATCTCCTCGGTTGACTTTCTCCCGAAACCCTAACTAAATTGCATTTTTCATCGTGCCATAACTTTGTATCCATAGATCTGTTTTGGGCGTGTAGCATATCAAAATGTTCGTCTCAGAGAGTACATCATTTCATTTCATTGCATCATTTTCATTTAAGTTCATTTTGATGCCCGAAATGCTGTTGGAAGAGAGCTATTTGAGTTAATTGTCAGATCTGCTGCTCCAAATCGCTATTTGTCATTTTTGCCATGATTAATGTGTGCATGATATGCCCCTGAGCTCTACATGAGTTTTGTTATATGCTTTGCCATCTTTATAGAGGTGCTATCCATCTATTTTTGTGATATGTGTGGTGACTATCACAAGCTTGCAAAGTGGTGCATTCGGTAATGCTGATTTCAGGGACTTAGCAATTCCACTAAGTCCTTGATCTGTTTTTATCAATATGCCATATGTTCATGTTGTTTCCTAGTGATCCGTGCCTCTTTTGAGGATTATTAGTAAGGATGATTTGTTAATCTTGTAGTGCTCTATCCATCCATGTCTTTGTTTGCAATTATGGAGCAGCCTAGCTTGAGTCAATCGAGCTCTACTTTTGCTATTTCGTGAATCTGGGAAGATTGTCTACTTGTTAGCAATTTTGCCGAGGATGTTGTTGTTGATCCGTGCATGCTATGTTGTTGTTCTTGCCATGTCTAGCTTATATAATGTGTATTCTTGATGGGTGTATGCTTAGATTGTCATTCCTTGCTCTGTAGTGAGTGCATCGAGCTCGTAAACATGCCTACTCGTTAAGATATTTGCATGCTTCAGCTTTTAACTAAGTCTGTGATCTGATTATGTTTTTGCCATGTTCACATGCTTGCAATTTTATTTTCAGATCCCCTTGCAGCGCCACCTCGCGGAAACTCGAGGGCTGGTTTTAGTTGTACGGATTTCTTATCTGAGTGTGCTCTGAGAATGAGATATGTGTAGCTCCTATCGGGATTTGTCAGCACATTTGGGCGGTGTTGCTAGATTTGTTTTACCCTATCGAAATGTCTTGTAACCGGGATTCCGAGTCTGATCGGGTCTTCCCGCTAGAAGGAATATCATTTGTTGACCATGAGAGCTTCTCATGGGCTAAGTTGGGACTCCCCTGCAGGGATTTGAACTTTCGAAAGCCGTGCCCGCGGTTATGGGCAGATGCGAATTTGTTAATGTCCGGTTGTAGATAACTTGAACCTTAACTTAATTAAAATGAATCAACGGTGTGTGTTACCGTGATGGTCTCTTCTCGGCGGAGTCCGGGAAGTGAACACAGTGTTGGAGTAATGTTTGCCGCAGGTTGTTCTCTAGTTCTTCGTTCGTGCTTTGCCTTCTCTTCTCGCTCTCATTTGCGAACAGGTTAGCCACCATATATGCTAGTCGCTTGCTGCAGCTCCACATATTACCTTGCCTTTACCTGTAAGCTTAAATAGTCTTGATCGCGAGGGTGCGAGATTGCTGAGTCCCCGTGGCTCACAGATTACTTCCAAACCAGATGCAGGGTCCGATGACTCCATTCTAGATGATGCGCTTGAGCTCAAGTGGGAGTTCGACGAAGACTCTCGCCCTTACTATGTGTCTTTCCCTGATGATCAGTAGTGGTGCCCAGTTGGGGCGATCAGGACCGTGTCGCTTGTTGGGGTTGATCTTTTATTTTGGTACCGTAGTCGGACCATGAGTGATTGGATGATGTAATGCTATTTATGTACTTTGTTTGACATGGCGAGTGTAAGCCAACTATGTACCTTCCCTTTTATTATCTATTTACATGGGATGTTGTGAAGATTGCCTTACTTGCGACATTGCTTTCAATGCGGTTATGCCTCTAAGTCGTGCTTCGACACGTAGGAGATATAGCCGCATCGAGGGCGTTAAAGTGCTTTTCAAGGGCGCCGAGGCCCCCGCATCCGCTACCGAGGATCGCGGATTCAGTACGCAGCGTCACGCTCATGCGGTAAGCTGTTCTTTCCTTTTACAGGGTATCAGTTTTTCATAGTTTGACTCCATGTGAGATATAAACTCCCTTACCTTTGACAGGATTGGCAGGTGACATCCGGACAGATCAACTGCCTGGCTCCTTTGCCCGAAGGCCCAGCGGACGCTCGCTTGGCAAAGCTGCTGGTTCCGGCACCCTATGTGGTGCCGGAGAAGAAGGCCGCGAAAAAGGCCACGGGGACTCGAAAGAGTGCCCGGCGCCAGGAGGTGTCGGATCCATCATCCGACGGTTCCGAGGCGCATTCCTCCCATGAAGACGAGGAGGAAGAATAAGGGACCTCTCCCCCTCCAGCGGGAGGAGAGAAGAAAAGGAAGGTCGCCCTCTCTGGGGAGGCCGGAGGGTCCAAGAAGGGGAAAACCCTTCCTCCGGACTACTCCACCGACGCCGACGACGGCGGAGAGGAGTGGCAGCCCAGGGCCAAGCCCCTAGCAAAATCGTAAGTATCCGGATACCAGAGTAATTCATAGTATTCGTTTATTGCACAGCTTTCCCTTACGTTGAATATGTTTATGCAGCCCACCCAAAGACCGGCTCGACGCGTCGTCGAGCGGTTCACTGGACTCGTCAGATGTGAACTCGCTTCCGACGGCTTCCTCCCCCCGCCCTACGGACGACACGGAAGTGTTGTCCCAACAGGTTCCAAGCCGGGAGGAGGTGGTCCTGGAGGCGCCGCAAGGCGACCTCCCGGACTCCAGGAGTAAAGGGGATGAAACCCCCCAGGGCTCCAAGTCTGGCTCTAGGCCGGACACCGCTCCGGAACCTTCAAAGGTTCCAGAGTCTGGCGGGGGACCTCCTTCCAGGAGGAGCAAGCCCACCGTGCCGGTGGCCCCCGTCCAACCGGAGGCGCCGGACAATATGTTGGAGGCGCTCCAAGGCGCCTCCATCGACGAGGAGCACCGCACTATTATGAGTGCGGTGGTCCAGAAGGTTCAGTCCGCCAAGAGCGGACTGACTGAAGCTTGTACTAACCTTTTAACAGGCTTTGAGGTAAGTAAAGAATGTGTAAATAATATTATCGCATAGACAGTAGCCCCTGATGCTCTGTTTGGCGTTCGGGAAGAAAAGCCGAATAGAGGATCAAATAAAATTCGCAGGAGTCTAACAAAAATGAGTCAATATGCGTATGCAGGCTTCTCTGCTTGCGTCCGCCGCACTGATTGCGGAGGTGGACACGCTAAAGCAGATCCTCAAGCGGTCCGAGCAAGAGCTCGGGCGTGCCAAGAAGCAGCTCGAGGACAATGAAGGTAAGAAATACCTTGTTTTTAAATATATATAAAAAGGTGCAATTGCAAAAAATGACAGGATTATCGTGGCTATTGTAGGGGTCACGTCTGAGGTGGCGACCCTTAAGCAAGCGCTGGTCGAGGCCGAGAAGAGGGCGGCCACGGAGCGCACCGAGCGGGAGAAGTATGTGGCCGAGGTAGGCAAGGTACGGCAAGAGCTCCAGGCTCTCATGGAAAGACATGAGAGTTTGGAGCTTGACTCAAAGACGCGAGCGTCCGAGCTCGCGGTGGCTATTGAAAATGCCAAGTCTGCCAAGGCCGAATCCCAGAAGACCCTCCAGGAGTTGGATGAGGTGAAGAAGATAGCGGCGGGTAAGGCATTCTTTATGCAAAGCAAACACATAAACGTGAGTTACTTGTTACTTACCCGAATCCGGAGCTCTCCAGGAGCGTTCGCAGATCTTCCTTGGAGTGTGTCTGATGCCGCCGCATTCTATCGAGCCGAGGAGGGCAGCTCGACAGAGAAGGTATTCTGGTCTCAGTATGCTGAGGCCGGACACCCCGTGCCCCTGAGCGACCAGCTGAAGCAACTGGTCGAGCTCCACAAGGCGGCCGAACAGGCCATGAAGGGCCTCATTGTTCGGCTGTGGCCTGGAGGGGCTCTGCCTGGGAGCTATTTCGGGCTGGTGCGGCGGCTGGTGGAGGCCTGTCCAAGGTTCGAAGTCATCAAGTGCTCCGTCTGCATTGAAGGTGCCCGTAGGGCCCTTGCCCGTGCTAAGGTGCACTGGGGCAAGCTGGATGCTGAGAAGCTTGTGAAGGACGGGACACCGCCAGGGAAAGAGCATCGCAAGCCCGAGAATTACTATAAGGATGTTCTGAACGGTGCCTGCCTTGTGGCGGATGAATGTTCTAGGGATGTAATTTTTGAGTGAAACTTGCTCGTTTTGTCCTGTGTGCTGAAAACTTGTTCATATACGCTAAGCAATGCTGTTGGAATTTAAAATATTACCTTCTGTGCGGCTGTTTATCAATTCTGAGAGATGGTGAGTCTTCGGCTTCTGCCCCCGTGCCGCTAGTGCTGGGGTGTTCAGGGATAAACCTGAGCGCTCTTTTTTCCATGTTTGGGTCCTTCGAGGGAGGCGCTCAGCCCAACGAACAAGGCAATTGGACTATAATGCGTGAACACCCTCACTTAGCCATAG